>NC_041388.1:304808778-304836797 GCF_002162155.2 Triticum dicoccoides | reverse complement strand
ATCTCTCTATGTTTGTATCTCTCTCACACAACCCCACGTAGGTGGTGTACATATACAAGAAGAGAATAGGTGCACCGTGCATGTACTCACACTTCGTGCCCAGCCACACCCGCGCGGGTACACGGTGGAGCTCATTTCTGTATGAAATGGCAGCCCACGTGCTAATTTGAACGCGTGTAGTGGTTGTTTACCTACGGAGGTCATGTACCATGCGTGCACGAAACAAAGTTCGACTTGATGCGAAGGCGCATTATTTTTAAATAAAGTTATATCGCTCAATGGCACGTACACAGAATATAAAATGATTTTTATGGAGAAAAAGGTAGTTCGCTCCACTATATACAATGGAGCCTGCATGCCTGGTTTGTCTCTCTTCAGAGTATCTCACACAAGGCTGCGGTGGCCTCTCTCTCTCACCGTTTTTCACTGATCCGGCCGCATCCCGTCCGCTGGCGGAAAGGGAGGACGTGCATCATTTCTCCGTTTGACGGCGCCGAGGCAGCACGTCCCGATCTACGGTACACGCCATTCTCTCTGACCAAGCTCCGGCGCGGTAGGGCCTACGCCACCTGCTCACTGCCGTAGTATGGGCAGATTACGCCCGCCGCCATTCACCTAGTTGCATGCCGACGACCTCCAGGTATCCCCTCCGGCCTTGCTCCAATGCCCGTCTTCCCACGCCGCTGCATGTGGATCTTCCATAGTTCTTTGCCCAAAACGTAGCTCGTCCGGTGTACTTTCCATATTGCAATCTCGTCCTCACACCATTTTAGACAAACACAACCGTGTTGTTATCTTCCCTTAGGTCAAGGAATATGCTTCTTTTTTGTCGTCGCATGTGTCATCAACTGTTATTGGCCAGTAATTGTTTCCTTTCTACCTCTTTTTTGCAAACAGGGCTATCCATTTCACCTCGTTGCTATTGCGACCTTTTGGTGAACTGCACAAATCACTTTTTTCTTAAGAGAGTTTTGTGCAGTTGTACTAAAATGTCACACGGGCAATGTCTCTACATTTCAGTGCGACTGCACAAAGGGATATTGGTTTTGCTCTATCCTCCTCATCCAACTCCGAGCCTAATCTTCTCCAACTAGTTAGTCTTAAGAGAGACTGCAAAGGTGACCGGCTTCTATTTGTGTGTTTACTGTTTCATCAGCAGTCCTCTATTATCGTAATCACACTTAATATCTTTGGAACAGGGATGCTCAGCTCTATTTTAGTGGAACTTCACAAAATGATCGGAATGTTGCATGCTCCAAACAGCTACTTTTTTCCCAACATGCCTTGTTGATTTAGACAGAGCTGGGGGGACGTTGCTGCCAATGAAAGCATGGATCAATTTTAATTTAACACCTTCTCACAACTTTGTCTTCTGTTGTGATGTAAATATTAGCTCTGATATGTTAATCATTGAGATGCATTAGCAAGGAAGTTAGTTTTTTATTGTTTTCGAAAGAGCATCGATGGCAAGACACACGAAACAAAAGCTGAAAGCTCACACCATTGTACAATTTCATGTCGCTGGAAAATTATTTGTATAGTATGTAAATTATGTAAACAAATGTTGGAAGCTTGATAGCATTGCGAGAAGCCTCTTTGGCATCCGGGTCCATGTGCCATGCACAAAATTATACTCCTTCATTCCTAAATATTTGTCTTTTTACAAATTTCAGATGGGCATGTTTTAGAGTGTAGATTCACTCATTTTGCTTCGTATGTGTACTCCCTCCGTTCCTAAATATTTGTCTTTCTAGAGATTTCAACAAGTGACTACATACAGAGCAAAATGAGTGAATCTACACTCTAAAATATGTCTATATACATCCGTATGTAGTAGTCCATTTGAATCTCTAAAAAGACAAATATTTGAGTAGTCACTCGTTGAAATCTCTAGAAAGACAAATACTCCGGAGTATATTTAAGAACCGAGGGGGTAGTGCACAGCCGCATGGGAGACTCAGCCCAGTCATTGCGCCGCATTAATAGTGAGTAATGGGCAGTGAAATCATAAGCCCCACCTTTCCCACTTTAAGTTGCTCGGAAGAAGCAACCATCAATACACTCTTCTTTGAATCCGCTCATACTACTCCATCCGTCACTGTTTATAGAGCGCGCTTCAGAAAAATAAAAAATCTTTGGGACCAAGGCGACTAGCGATCAGCCTGAAAAATAGCATTGGTAGTTATAGCACGGCGTCTATTACTAGAGGAAATAATGCGTACACACATGCATGCAGTGCTTCCACCCCGGGTACACACATGCATGCACTTACTCCACTCCATAGTACATCAAGAGAAAATTGTGGACTTGATTGCGATTACCATGCCCTAATTAATTGAGCATTAAACCAAACGCGTCTAAAGTCCCTGTGGTGGTGGAAATGCATTGAGAGAAATGCATCATAATGAAGCGCACCCTGTAAACTATGACGGAGGAGTAGTATGAAGGTGCAAAACCAAGTACGCGTATGGCCAGTCGGTCAACGCACCACCTCTTGGCATATCACTGACATGTGGGACAGGAATGTGAGCAAACCGATCTCAATTGACAGCAAAATGGCCAACCCGTCGTTCCTTAAGAGAGACGAGGAGCGAGAACACACAGACGGGCTTGCACGGAGGCCAAGATATATTCGAGCATGGTTGATCGATATCATCATTACATGTTGGGCTGCCATTTTCTGCCCTTCTCCGGAATAAATGTGTACTTTATCAGAGATTAAAAAAATAAGAGTACATACGCTCCACCATGCGGTTCTGGTAGTAGTACTACTCGTACTACTAAACCTTGCGCTTGGCTCTTTGCCTCTTCGTGAAGTCGAACAATGATGGTACTCCGCATGTTCGGTACTACAGTGTATGCCTGTGGCGATCTGACACCGAATGAACTAATGCATGTCCACCGCCTGGGTGAGGGTAGGTTGCATTAGTCAAAAGGCGTAAGCGAGCTTCACCTTGTCCTGCAAGCTTCTCCTCATTCTGCGAGTTGACGAGACACACCAAAAAGTAGTGCTAGTCCATACTCCCTCCTTTCCGGTTAATATGGCTTAATCTTTTTTGCGGGTAAATGAGAGAGCTTTATTCATATATAAGCATTCTTAGGACGATCAACCAAGACACTGGTCACTAGGAAGTGAGGTACCCCGCAAAAAGAAGTAGGAAGCGAGGTGTTTCATCAAGCCAGCTCTCGGCCACATTCAAAGTGCAGCAAGCACGGTTCGCACAAAGATGCGCCGCAAGGTGTGCTGACCTGTTTACATGCTGAATAACAAAAAAAGAGGAAATATTACCGAGTGCTCCTATTTGTAACATGATATGAGCCAGAATTAAGCGAGAATTGTGGCGAGTGTTCCATGCAATCAACTTCCATTATCACATGCGAGAACCCTCGAAGAGAACCAAATGTGTTGAATATTGCTTTATCACATTTTAAAAATATAATAAGAGTGCAGACGCTCCTCCATCCGGTTCCTAGTACTAGTATAGTACATACCTCTATAGACTATAGTAGTAGTACTAGTACTAGTAAACTTTGCGCTTGGCTGTTCGCCTCTTCGGGAAGTTGAACAATAACAATACTAGTATAGTGTATGCTTCTAGCAATCTGACACCGAATTAACTGTTGCATGTCCACCGCCTGAGCGAGGGATATCTTGCATTAGTCAAAAGTTTCTCCTTGTCCTGCGAGCCACCGCGCGCAAGCTTCTCCCGTCCTGCAAGCTTCTCCTCGTTCGGCAAGTTGACGGGACACAGCAAAGTAATGCTAGTCCATACTGCCTCCTCTCCGGTTAATATGGCTTAATTTCAAACGAGATAAATACACTGTCTGTCACTGTATATTTGTAAAAATACGGTCACTGGACTTCATAATACGCTCATTGCGCTCAATATATACATTTTCCAGTGTTTATACGGTCACTAGCTCACCCTGGCTGAGTATGTGTGTGCATGCACGTGTAGGTTGAGCACTTGAGCGTGACTATGTGTGTTCCGTCATGTGCTCGGACATGCATGCATTAGGGCATTGCGCGCGTTTTTGCGTCCATGTGTACGTGTGACTGTTGCATATATGTAGGGGGAGTATGTGTAGGGGCCACTAAAGGAGCAGTCAAATCACACAGTAAGTTAGTCGAGAGAAGCAACCATCATTTCACTCTTCAATGACACGTACGCAATATAAAATGGTTGATATGGAGAGAAAAAGAAAACCACTATATATACACTAGCAGGAGCCTAAGCTACAAGCCTGCTTGCTTGGGTTGCTCTCTTCACAAGCATAGAATGATGGTGGCCACACTGCTGGTCACATATCCGGCCTGATCCCGCGGCTGGGGGAAGGGAACAATGTTCTGCATAGACGCGGTCGACATCGGCGAGGGAGAAAATCCACAGTCGGTGCATCCCAATCAGGGGTCACCGCAGAATGGGCCGATGCCGCGTCCCAACCACCCTTCTAGCTACAGCCCGATGTCCCAGGTAGTCCATCTTCCTTTTGGAGCCGGCTTGCTCCACTGCCGCAGCTCCCCACGTAGCTCCATCTCCATGTCGATCTTTCTCTACTTCTACCGGCTTCTACTTGTGATGAGTTTATGTCTCATGAACAAGTGCCAGTACTATTATTCTAATCACACTTCTTCAATATCTTTGCCATCAGGGATGCTCAGCTCGATTTTAATGGAACTGCACAAAAGCATCGTATGATCCGAGGGTGCCAGCCGTCTTTCCTTCAACAGGTTCTACCTGGCCAGGAAATTAAATCCTGTTTAGGGTTTAGGGTTTAAGTCGTAATGACCCCATCAGTAGTTTTCCTTTCGTACATGCTCTCACAACTTTTGTCTTTAGTTGTGAAGTAAATATTGGCTATGATCTGTGAATCATTGAGATGCGTCATCAGGCGTGTTAGTTTTCCTTTGTATTTGATGGAATGTTGTAACGGGGCAACCTTGGAGTAGGAATGAAAATGGAGTGGATAGTTTCTGTTTTTTCGGAGAAAAAATGGAAACGGAGAGAAACCAATGTTTCATTTCGTTGGATCGCGCCATCGGGCAAAACCAACATTTAAATCACGTCTGTCGCATTCGTGTCTCACCCTCCTCCAAGGCTCGACCCCACATGGTCGCTCGGTATGCCACTCACCGCAAACCGAGTATATGATAACTTTCCCGCCTGCTTATCGATGGATCGTGCCATGGAGTACTAGTACTATTGGAAGAGATTAACGAGTTGGGGGAGGACAGCTAGCTGTAGCACTGACTCCCAAGAACTTTTTACATGCATGTTGTGGCCGCTATTGCGACCTTTGAATGTGGAGCAGTCGCGTGCACCAGGAAGCGGCGCGGGCGACACTCTCTCGGCCGACGTGCCGCTTCAATGCCGGCGCCAGTGAGAGGCTACGTCCGCTCTGGCCGGGCATGATGCGGCACTGACCGTTTTGGCTTGGAAGCACGCGCGGGTGATGAAGAGGGTTCGGGTTGGTCAGGAGCGGCTGTGGCAGCGGTCCAGACGCCCGCAAACAAGAGATGTTGTACGTTAATATTGCCGCGTATATAATTAACAACGTAAATGAGGTGCCAGTTGGACAAATTTGATTGGAGATGGAGATGGAAATGGAATTTTACGTAAACACAGATATGCATGTCTATGTCTATGTGTGTGTGCGCGACGACTCTTGCGACCTGGAAGCGGGGGCATGTTTTTGATCGAGTTTTCTTTCTTGGTACGTTAAAAAATTGTCCGCCAGTTTTCATTTCTTTTTTTGGGAACACGCGTATTCTATTTAAAACCACTGCTATGGAGAGATTTTTTGCTCCATTATAGCCTCTTGCTTGATAGAGTTTCTCATGTCTCGCTCTCTCACCCTCTCCATATCAAAACAAGATAACAGTGTCCACACTATCTCTCTCCTCACTGGTGGTCACAGATCGGGCCGAATCCTGTCCGCTATGGGAGGTGAGGAGGTGCAGCGTTGACATTGTCGCCGTTGGCGATGGAGGAAGCCGATGCGCACCATCATCTCAGAGCCGGCGCTGGCGCGGATGAAGCTCCTCCGCACCCTTGTTCTCTGCCGTCGTGTGGGCAGATCCCGCCTGCCCGCCTAAGAGACATCTCGCCCACCTGAGGTATAACTTCTTGTACTGGTCTAGCTTCCCAGGTCGCTGCATGCGGGTTTTCTTCTATGCGACCACTCCCCAGCTCCCCATGTATAGTAGCTAGGGTTCGTCGGCTGGTCCAACATCACCTACTATTATAGAGGAAATGCCACTCAAAAAGTTGTCCTGATTTATGCCTCGGTGGAGGTATACATATTGTTTCGACAAAAAGTACATGGTGGTTGTGCGGTCATTGTCCATATGCTCCTATTGCTGCTGCTAATCTAATACTATCACTGGTTAAATGAAGCAATGCTTTTTTTCTCGGGTATCCTGGTTTAGTTCCCATCAAGATAATCATGATGCTTCTACTTGTTGGTGTACTTTTCATAATTCTTATTGACAATTGAGATGTCGTTGTTAATCTTGTAAAACAAAGTAACAACACTATATCCCTTTTTTATATTTTTGGAAACAACGATGCGTATCTCCTACCCGGGCATGTCTTCCTCAATTTTAGTGGAACTGCACAAAATTGGATGGCCATTGTTGTTCCGCCTCACTGTCCTCTGCCACATGGTTCTTCCTTCCTTGAGCTTGATTACTGAGAAGAAATAGACCATGGTGAGGATTTGTTGAACTTCATAGGTGCCTCACCCAAACTTGATGCCAAATGGATGATGCATCACCACGATGACCTATCGATGCTCATGGTTGCGTCGGCTAGTGAAGCTGATCGATTTTCAATGAAAAACAAGTTGTCTTCCATCAATGCTCTTTGCTTCTTACCCACAAAGATGATATCCTTGGTCAGTTCACCTTGGTTGCGTTGGAGACGCAGTCGTCTTTCACATTGGTGCAATTTTCTCACACAATCGGCTATGAACCAAATGTTTCCTCGAAGAAGGATCAACGTTGGTACTAAGAGCATAAGTTTTGTATTGATTTCTAAGCCTTCTCACAACTTTGTCTCGAGCTCCCCTGTAATTTTATCTGTCCAACTATTAACTTTGATTAAAAAATGGTGTGGACTAAAAACCCAGATGGACATAGTAGCCCTCCATTTTTATTTACTCCGCATATTAGATTTGACTAAAGTCAAACTTTGTAAATTTTGACCAAGTTTAGGCCGAACACAACAAACCATAATTATTAGAGAGGGCAAACTGTACATACTCTCAAACCTTTCCGATAATTGAAATTAAAATTCTTTTTTGTACACACTCTCACATGTTTCTAACAATTTGGCGCGTGTGTGGTTGTTCACTTAAGGGAGGGTAGTGTACCGCACGTGAAGGACAGGAAGTGCGACCAAGACGCGTGGATCGTTAGTTCATCGGAAGTACTTCCTCCATTCCTAAATATTTGTCTTTCAAGTGGTTTGAAATGGACTACCACATACGGATGTATATAGACATTTTTTACAGTGTAGATTCATTCATTTGCTCCGTATGTAGTCATTTGTTGAAATCTATAGAAAGACAAATATTTAGGAACAAAGGGAGTAGTAGTTTTCTTCACTGGTACGTTAAATAAAGAGTTCCGTTTCATACTTACACAATTTAAAACGATTGTTATGGAGAGACTAATAAAACCACTCCACTATATATTAGTCATATACATGAGTACTATATGGACGCAGCTTCATTGACTTTAGTGCGCATGCCTTTGGGTTTATGACAGGTGGGCCCAAAATGTGGCTGGCCCACCTGTCATACAGCCAAAAGAAGGTGCAATTAAGGCACCGGAGCTCAGTCCGTACTACAGTATATATATAAGCTGGAGCCTCAATGCTTGTTCGCTAGGGTTTGCACTCTCCACACTCTCGCCGCACTACATACACACACACACGCTAGAGGCTCAACGTTCCTTTGCTAGGGTTTGCTATATTCATAGTCTCTCACCCTCTTCACCAGATCTAAGATCTAAACAAGACTGCATTGTGGCCCCTGTCTCTTTCACCCCCCTCACAGCTGGCGAAGGAGGCGTCCGGATCCCGTCGCACAGGGAAGGGGAGGAGGTGCAGCATTCACTCTATCGCCTTCGGCGAGGGAGGCAGTCCACTTCCGGATGCTCTTTTCTCTTTCACCCAGCGCCTGTGCGGGAGGGCCACTGACCCCTTCTTCCTCGCTGTCGTACATAGTGTGGGAAGATCCGACCTCCCGCCGCACGCCTTGCCACATCTCGACGACCCTAAGGTATAAGTTTCTTTGAAACCGTCATTAGTCTAGCTGCATGTGGATCTTTTTTGATTCTATAGTCGAATCTAGGTCTTGGTTCAAAGAGGAAAGAAGGGTGCGGTGGGGTGGAGCATGAATCTAGGACGTGGTTCAATGAGGAAAGGAGGGAGGGAAAGTAGTATAGACTAGCTAGCCAGCCGCTTTGTTGGTCGAAAAGGGAAGAAGGGGGTAACCCAGTACACACATATGTAAGGAACTGAACTCTTTGTTGAAAAGGGAAAGAAACTGGGGGGTCGGGTAGTTTGTGCAGGACTAGATTTGCTACCCTCACACAGGAATTTTTTTCAAAGAGAACAAACATGGGACCAACACAGATATGTTGCTTGGCTACATACTCTGCATCACCCATTTATACGTGTGGACGCACATGGTGCTGGCATGTCCCATCCACATGATCGTGCAGTGTGTTTTGAGATGTTGTGCTACTTGTATTGGTACTGTTTTAGATAAATGTTGAATTGAAGCTATTGCTCTCTTTTCCCATTAAGTAGTGAACAAAAATGGTACCAACCCAGACATGATGCTTGTTGCTTTGTTACAACAAACTCTGCATCACCCCCTTTATAAGTTGATGGAAGCACATGGTGTTGTTGCGCCCACTCGCCCCTGGAACTGTTTATGTTTTTTCTTAATCTAATTCTGATGGTAAAATTAAGCAATGCCACTCTCAGAATTAACTAATGAACTATTTTAAGAGAATTTCTCTCTAATATGAATCGATGCAACCGTTTTAGAAATGCTACTGTCCTATACTTTGTTTTCCATCAAGATAAGGTAGATGCTTCTTTTTGTGGCCGCATGTTTCATCCTCCTTTATTGGCAGTAATTGTTTCCTTTTTTTGCCTCTGTTAAATCAGGGATATCTATTCAACTTGTTGCTATAGCAAACTTAAATGTCACACCGGCGACTTTACTTGATTTTAGTGCAACTGCACAAAATGAGATTGAATTTCCTATTCGTGCTGGCAGATTCGTACGTGATCTTGTGTGCGTCATGATAGGTTAGTACTTGCCTTCATCCACATGATTGTGCAGTGTGTTTTGAGATGTTGTGCTACTTGTATTGGTATTGTTTTAAATAAATGTTGAATTGAAGCTATTGTATTGCTCTCTTTTCCCATTAAGTAGTGAACAAAAATGGGACCAACCCAGACATTATGCTTGTTGCTTTGTTACAACAAACTCTGCATCACCCCCTTTATGAGTAGATGGAAGCACATGTTGTTGTTGCGCCCACTCTCCCCTGGAACTGTTTATGCTTTTTGTTAATCTAATGCCACTGGTAAAATTAAGAAATGCCACTCTCCAAGTTAACTACTGAATCTTATTTCAAAACTGCAACACTTGTTAGGGATTGGCGGGATTACCATTTTTGTGGCCGCATGTTTCATCCTCCTTTATTGGCCAGTAATTGATTCCTTTTTTCCTCTGTTAAAATAGGGATATCTATTCAACTTGTTGCTATTGCGACATTTTGCTTCACTTAATTTTGGTGGAACTG
The DNA here is from genome assembly GCF_002162155.2 of Triticum dicoccoides. Lineage (NCBI taxonomy): Eukaryota > Viridiplantae > Streptophyta > Magnoliopsida > Poales > Poaceae > Triticum > Triticum dicoccoides. Next base: position 304,826,968 of record NC_041388.1, on the reverse strand, counting down.
CACAAAATGAGACCGGATTTCCATCTATGTGTTGAGATCTCCTTTAGATCTTCCTCAGGAGTTGTTTCAAATCTTGGTCTTTAAAGGTCAGTACCTACTTTCCTCAGAATTAACTACTGAATCTTGGTTCAAAACTTCAACACTTGTTAGGGATCGACGGGAGTACCATTTCTGTTAGGGATCGGCCGGAGTACATGTTTAAGAAATGTATTGTTCAGATAATGTCTCTGTTATTATATATCAGTTACAGTGTTTTAAAAATGGTACTATCCTGCTTTGTAGTTCTTTCTACATGTTTAACCAAGGTATTGTTAAGATAATGTCTCTGTTAAAATGAATCAGTCGCATTGATTTAGGAATGTCGGGGAAACTGATCCACGAACACCTATGGGGATCGGCGGACCGAGCCCCTTTCGATTCGGTGAGGGCGGAGGTTGAACAAAGAGCGGATCGAGGCAGTACACGCGAGCAGTTTTTACCCAGCTTCGGGCCGCACGGATGCGTAAAACCCTACTGCTGCTTGTTTGTGTGTATTGAATCCTTGCTCAGGAGCGATGGACGCTATCAGACTGAGCGTGGGAGTCTTTCTGGTGTTTCGAATGAGCCGAACCCCTTCTACGTTGCGCCTGGGCCTCCTTTTATATTCTCAAGGGGTCACCGACAGGTGGCAACATAGACGAGAGGGGTAAAAATGGAAAAAGAATGCGGTAGGTGCAGCTACCGCTACTGTAGACACAGTGCACCCTACCTAACTCTGACGGCAGGGGACAAGAGCATTGAATGCCTGTCTGAGTTGCCTAAACAGTGCAAAAAGTGACCGTTAGGAGTGCCACCGTTCGCCACGATGGCCTTCTCTTCATCTCCGCTTGCCGCCGCGTACCCCTGGCTGCACAGCCTCCTGCCACGTGTGCTTGGGAGAGTCCTAGAGCGACACGTTAGCAGGTGTGCTGGAGCGCGGGCACGAAGTGGGGATTTCCCGCGGCAAGCTCCTTGCCGCGGTCGTCGTCTTGTCGTGTTTGGGAGCTTGTTGCTCACCGGGCCTTGCCGGGACGCAGGGCGCGTCGCGGCAAGCTTTCTTGGTATGCCTTGAGTGGCCTTCCCGGCAAGCTCCTCTTGCCGGGGTCTTGTCTCTTCCCGGCAAGATCCTCTTGTCGGGGCCTTGGTTGGCCTTCCCGGCAAGCTCCTCTTGCCGGGGCCTTGGTTGTCCTTCCCGGCAAGCTCCTCTTGCTGGGGCCTTGGTTTGAGCACTTTGTTCTTGAATGGTCTTCAAGGGAACCACGGAGGGTCTTGGCGGTCACCTGGCAAGCCTTGCCGCGGGGTGCTGCAACTGCCCGTGCACAAGTTCGGGATACTAAGGTACCCCTACTTTAGTACACCGACAAGGAATGATACTTTTCTGCTTTGTCATTCTTTATACATGTTGAAACAAGGCATTGTTAAGATAATGTCTCAGTTAATATGAATGAATCACACTGATTGAGAATTGTTACTCTCCTGCTTTGTTTCCCATTAAGATAAGGTAGATCAGTAGATGTTTTTCTTCTGGGAGTACAAGTCATCAACCGTTATTTCTCAGTAATTGTTTCCTTTACACCTATTGTTGCTTATAGGGATATCAAAATTAAAGCTCGGTTTTATTCCGACTTCGATTTTAGTTGAACTGCACAAAAGGAGCCAATGTGTCTAAGGCAAACTGCTGCATTAGTGGGTCCGGTTGGTCTTACCACTTTGCAGAAAGAAGCAGTCACTGTTTGTGCTACATTACACAAGGAATGATCGAGAAGCTTTACAGAGTATTAGTAGATGCTGGTGACATGACTAGTCTGCAGAGAGCATAGGAAACTCTACAACACGTGGAGTGCACTAGGCAAAAAGTGCCCAAACAAGTACAGGAAGCCAGGACAGGACTCCTAATCTTTCAATGTCATTCTAAGCAACAATGATGGGGCATCAGGGTATGGTAATCTGTTTACCATACTTTTAGTTTGTTAGTCCACCGATTGGTGGGTTGACACTGGGGCCAATACTCATGTGTGTGCTGTTGTGTCTTTGTTTTCTTGCAGCATATAAATACGATATCCACAAGGATGCTCAGCTTGATTTTAGTGAAACTGCACAAAATGTCCAGATGGTTCGTGTCCTCCATAATACTTCATCATGCACAATACATCGAATGGTTCTCTAATCATTCGTCGTCAGCTTGAGCCACCGGACTATATGTTTGAATGATACTGCAAGCGTCGGCCATTAAGAAGGGTAAGAAGAAAGACAAAAAGGAGAGATGGCTGTTTTACTTGTGGTTCGGAGGAACACTGGGCAAACAAGTGCCCAAGCAAGTACCAAGAAGCCAGGACAGGACTCCAAGTCTGTCAATGTCACTCTAAGCAACAATAATGGGGCATCTGGGTATGGTAATCTATTTACCGTACTTTCAGTTTGTTAGTTCACCGATTGGTGGGTTGACACTGGGGCCAATAGTCATGTGTGTGCTGTTGTGTCTTTGTTTTCTTGCAGCATATAAATACGATATCCACAGGGATGCTCAGCTTGATTTTAGTGGAACTACAAAAAATATTCAGATGGTTCGTGTCCTCCATAATACTTCATCATGCACAATACATCGAATGGTTCTCTAATCATTCGTCGTCACCTTGATCCACCAGACTATATGTTTGAATGGTGCTGCTAGTTTCGGCCATTAAGAAGGGTAAGAAGAAAGAGAAAAAGAGAGATGGCTGCTTTACTTGTGGTTCGGAGGAACACTGGGCAAACAAGTGCCCAAGCAAGTACCAAGAAGCCAGGACAGGACTCCAAGTCTGTCAATGTCACTCTAAGCAACAATGATGGGGCATCTGGGTATGGTAATCTGTTTACCGTACTTTCAGTTTGTTAGTCCACCGATTGGTGGGTTGACACTTGGGCCAATATTCATGTGTGTGCTGATGTGTCTTTGTTTTCTGGCAGCATATAAATACAAAATCCATAGGGATGCTTAGTTGATTTTAGTGGAACTGCACAAAATGTTCAGATGGTTCGTGTCCTCCATAATACTTCATCATGCACAATACATCGAATGGTTCTCTAATCATTCGTCGTCACCTTGAGCCACCGGACTATCAGATGACAAACTGATGAGAAACCCTGCTCGTTCCACAATCATAGGCATTACATATTTTGAATGGGAAAAGCTTGTCAAAGTTGACATTAGTTTAATATATTGGAATTGGAAAACCTTGTCAATTTTTGCTCATTGATGTTAGCCAGAAGACATGCATTTGATTTTTTTGAGTGCGACGCCCTTTGCTGTGAGCAACGTCGATCGTTTTTTCCTATTCTTGTCTTTCAGTTCAGAAGTAAATATTTATTCTGCTGAGATGCATAGTCACATGAATGTTGACTTATGTAAGATATTTTAAGAGTTTGTTCTGAATATTGTCTATGTAATGCCAGGCCTTGTGTTTGATTGCAAAGTTGAGCTTGGAATGTTGTGGCATGCGGCATCACGAGCTGTTCACCATGCCTCCTGAGAATAATGCTTCGTATTGTTTTGCATGTCGATCTAATGCCAGTGATTTGCTTGTTAAGAAGACCATCCTCTTCTGTTGTCTCCGTGCTTAAGAAGTTCATCGTCTTATATTTCATTCATAGCCTATATGACAAGTCGGGTAGGTTAGACGTGAAACCATATGATCTTCCGACCAACTCATCATCTTAGGCCGTGATTGGATCGTCGTTTTCCAACCAAAACCGCTTGTAAAGCTGACGCTTGTAAATAAAAACAGATGGTCTCGGGCGAAGCGCTTGGTTGGTCGATTTCGACTAGTAAAATATACACTGGCTCTCAAATTACACGTGTAACCCACCGGTTTTACTTACTGACCTCGGGCCCTCAGTTTCATTACGCCTGTAGTTTACGCGTTGTTTCCGATGACGAGTAAATTACACTTGTATCTTAATACAGGTGTGAAATAAACCAGAGCTCCCAAGTGCGGCCTTACCGTTTCATGCCGTCTCAGTCTCTCGAAGGTGCTCATAGGTGTTCGATGATCCTGGCTTCCTGAATGAGCAGCGGGCATTGTATCAGACCATACGTAGGGCCCGCGAGGCCCTCTCCGTCGTCCTTCGAGTTGTTGCGCTCGTCGTGGCGCTGAGCACTGTTAACATGGTCAATGAACATGAGGATTCATGAGATGACTTTATTTTGACTAGATGACAGTAGGGACCCACTAGGGCCATAGCCGTACGTACGCAAGTGCCTCCTTATTATGTACAACTATATTTTTTTGCTTCCTCCTGGTTTCCTGACATCACGGTCCGACAGCATTGTCAACCTATGTAGTCAATATAAACAAGAGAATTGCACAAGGTGTGGGCGACAACTGGGACCAAGCAGCTCGAGCAGTATTTGTGCTTTTGAGGCATGAGAACTGCAGAGTTTTTCTTGGCGATGTTTTCATTGTTGTTCAGGGGAGAGCAGGGTATTAACTGGGCGGGTTGTGGCCCGTCTAGCCCAGGACAGATATCCAGCCCAGATATTATTTTTTTCAAGATGAAAATTGCTAGCCCAGTTATACGTTTTTTGAGGAATACCCAGGCAAGGTTAACTTGTTATTCTCCGCCCCGCTGGGCTGCAAATCTTTCCTAGGAGGGATGCATTAGGCTTAATAGGAAAATTGGCTTTAAAAAATAATAAATGGGATGTAATTATAAAAACTGGCAGTAACTATAAAAAATGCACCAAACACAAAATTAGTTTATAAAATATTATTTATGGATTTTGAAAATCTTAATTTTTAATTGTTGCGCGTGCAATGTTTTGTTAGATTTTTACGTAATACAAATTTATATTTAATCTGACTAGAAATTTTGGGATAAAAATATTTCGGATCCCATCAAAATATGGTAAATTTTATTGAATTCTGTCTTAAACGGTTCGTTGAAATTATTAATCGTTGTCCTAGCTAGAAAATAGGTTGTACTTTTAACAAACTGTAAATGGGCTGTAGTAAATTCCATTAGAATTCAAAAATGGGTTGTACATTCTTACAAATCGCAAATGGGCTATAAGTTCTCTGCCACACACTTGTGGGCCTACTAAGTTGATGCGTCCACTAAAAAAAGAAGTTGACGCATATGCAAGGCTTTGTCAACTTATTATAGTCAACACACGGTTCTAGCAGCAGTGGCTGTTGGATGTCTATCCAACGGATGTCGTGCTTCTTCTTCAATCTCGGATATTCTAGCTTCAGCCGCCCAAAAAATGATTCCTCCCCCTGACATCTGGAGCGCACCGTTTTGGAGGCTGACCTATGGGCCTACTAAGTTCACGCGTACCAAGGGCTTTGTCAACTTAGTCAATATAAACGATTCTAGCTGCAGTGACCGTATGATGTCCATCGAACGGCCATAGTGCTTCTTCAACCTCTGGTCTTCTTGCTCCAGCCGCCCAAAGCAGCGTCGGTTGTGCCGCCTGCTCCTGCCTTCCGTAGCCTCCTGTGCTGCCGCGGAGGCCTCACCGCCCCTACTACTCCCACTGCTGGCCAGGCCATCCCTCCACTCACCCATACGTCCTGTTATTTTTCGGCGATGGCAGCCGAACCAGTCAACCCTCGTACTCTCCACCGTGTGGGCAGCTACTGCCGTGTCTTCCCCGGCTTCGTGTCGTTCCCTTCGTAGGCCTCGCCGTCGTCCACCGCCCTGGTGCTCTTGGCGCGGCATGGTCAACGTGGTCAACGTACGACATCCATTGGAAGTGCACTATACGTGGAGAGGCTGACAGCTGGGTCCACGGCCGCACACAAGGAAATGCCTCCTTATTACACACAAAATAATGATTCCTGCACCTGACATCTGGGACCCGCCGGAAGGGCCTCTGTATTTCGTGAAAAAAATGTTCCCTCCGTTGACAGGTCGGACCCACCAACTATATCTTCGCACGCAAGGAAGTGCCTCCTTATTGCTCACAAAAAAATGAATACCCCCTGCCAGCTAGGACCCACCACAGTGGGAGGCTGACTTGTGGGCCTACTAAGTTGACGGGGACGGAGGGCTTTGTCAACTTAGTCAATATATGAACGATTCTAGCTCCAGTGCCCGTACAATGTCCATCCAACGGCCGTAGTGCCTCTTCAACCTCTGGTCTTCTTGCTCCAGCCGCCCAAACCAGTGTTGGTCGTGCCATGTGCTCCTGCCTCCCGTGGCGGCTGTGATGCCGCAGAGGCCTCATCGCCCCCTACTACTCCCATCGCTGGCCAGGCCATCCCTATACTCACCCACACCCCCTGTTATTCTACGGCGACGGCAGCCTCACACCGCAGCCGAACCAGTGAACCCTCGTACTCCTCTCCACGTGGGCATCTAGTGCCACGTCTTCCCTGGCTCCACGTCGTCCCCTTCCTAGGCCTCGCCGTCGTCCACTGCCTTGGTGCTCTTGACGCGGCATGGTCAATGTGGTCAACGATCGACTTCCATCGGAACAGTACTGTACGTGGAGAGGCTGACAGCTGGGTCCATGATAACCGCAAGGAAGTGCCTCCTTATTACGCACAAAATAATTATTCCTGCACCTGACAGCAGGGACCCACTGAATGGGCCACCGTATTTTGTGAAAAAAAATGTTTCCCCCCTGACTGCTGGGACCCACCAGCCACATCTTCGCATGCAAGGAAGTGCGTCCGGGCAAAAAAAATGATTCGCCCCCTGACTGCTGGGACCCACCAGCTATATCTTCGCACGCAAGGAAGTGCCTGACAGTTGGGACCCACCTGGTCGAAGCGTACGTAGCATTGTCATTCTAGTCGCAAACGTGTACGTACATACTAGTCGATGTAGAGCACGCACGTGTCGTAGTAGAGGCGCGCATGTAGCATGTACATGTACGTACATCGGCCAGTGTGCAAGAAATAAAATACGACCACATACGTACATACGGGCAGTGTCTCGAGCGCATACATACGGCCAGGGCTCGTGTACATGGCTGGGCCGGAATGGAGAAACTGTGTCGTCGTCGTGTTCATGGGGAGCCAGCCGGCTGGGTCGGAACGGAATATGTCATCGTGTTCATCGGGAGGGCTTGGATGGAACAACCGATGGAAACGAGGCCTGGCGTACCGCAGAACAGAGGAAACGGCCTCGTGTTCGACCGGCCATGTTCGAAATAGGATCCTGTTCATCGGGAGGGGTCTGGCGTACCGCAAAATGGAGGAAACGGACCTCCTACGGTCGAAACGGGGTCCTGTTGATCAGGAGGGGTGTGGCGTACTGCAAAATGGAGGAAACAAACTTGTGTTGGAGTGCTACGGTCGAAACGGGGGTCCTGTTCATCGGGAGGGGTGTGGCGTACCGCAAAACAGGACTCTGCGAGATACTGTTCATCTCCACCGTCGACCCCCTCCATCCTCCACGGGCTACTGTTCATCCACCGTCGACCTCCTCCAGCCTCCACCTGCGACTGTTCATCCACGGGCTCATGTTCATCCAGCCTCCGCCGCGTGCTACTCCATCGGCTACTGTTCAACCAGCCCTCTCCACGGGCTCCTGTTCAACCACCCTCCACGGGGTCCTGTTCATCCAGCACCAACCGACTCGATCGATCGGGTCCTATTCATCCAGAGGCAACACCATGGGGTCCTGTTCATCCACCCCCACCGGGAACTGTTCATCCAAACACCCCAGCAACACTCAGTGTTCATCCAGAGGCAGCATCGATCGGCTTCAGTTAGCAGCAGTAGCGAAGGAATCACTCGGGTTCAGTAACGTAGCTAGTGCAATCGCTCGGGTTCAGTTAGAGCCCAACGCCTCGCTCGAGTTCAGTTAGAGCCCAACGCCTCGCACACACGCGCGTACATGTACGAGAGAAACGCGCATCTCTCGGCCCCCGACCACCCACCGTAACCGGGAACTCCCCGAAATTTTCCTCACCCTCGCTTCTACCACAGTTTTTTCCGTCATGGACGGCCCAAAGAATGTCATGCAGCTGCGTCTCCGGCCCGCCCAGGACGAAAAACCCATTTTCTGTCATGATTTTTTGTCATAGAAGTAGGATCCCACCACATCTATGATGATACCAGGTTTTGTCACAATTATCATCATAGAAGTGTCATAAGTATGACAGAAAAAAATTCGTTCAGCCCAAAATGTCATGGATGTGCCTTTTTTTTGTAATGTTGGGAGGTCTCCTGGGGACTAGTTCGGATTCTGAGTTTGAACTGTCCAAGAGGATCACCTTCCCTCTCTTGGGCGCCTCCCCCTTCGGGTCCTCGGAGGCCGCCCTCTTCTTCCCCCCCCTTATGTGGGGAGTCATTTTCCACCTCCTCCTCCTCTTCTTCCTCGTCTCTCTCGTCGGAAGAGAGGGCTTCGGTCTCTTAGGACATCGTGTCCGAAGGACCTTTGTGGCGGGGGCCGCCCTTGGCCTCCTTGCATTTTTTCTTCTTGGCCTTCTTCTCCGGCACCTGATAGGGCGCCGGGACCAGCATCTCCATTAGCTGGGGTCTGGCTGGGTCCTCAGGTAGTGGTGTCAGGCACTTGACCCGCTTCGCCTTTGCCGTCCAGCCCTGTACGGAAGGAAACCAATATGTTATATCTCAATTATTGACCGAATAGGTCTTTAGAAAAATTATTCTTATCGGCAAGGCCAGGTTCTCGATGTCGAGTCCCATGTCTTCAGTCTTCATCAGCCAACTTTTCTAGGCCTTGAAGAGTTGCTTCCATATATCTTTGTGCGTGGTGCCGAAGAAGTGCTTCAAGGACCGTGGCTCCTCCGGATTGAACTCCCACATGGGGGAGGCCCGGAGTTGGCATGGAAGGATGCTGTAGGATCGAAAGTATGTCTAGAGGGGGGGTGATTAGACTACTTGACCAAATAAAAATCTAGCATTTTCCCAATTTTAAGTCATGATAGATTTTAGCAACTTAGCACAAACGAGTAATCAACCTACACGTGCAGTTTAAAGAGGATAGCAGCGGAATGTAAAACAATTGCATATGAAGGTAAAGGCAGGAGTTTGGAGGGAGCAAATGAAATGTAGACACGGAGATTTTTGGCATGGTTCCGATAGGTGGTGCTACCGTACATCGACGTTGATGGAGAGTTCAACTGGTGAAGGGTAACGGTTGCATGAGTCCACGGAGGGCTCCACCCACAAAGGGTCCACGAAGAAGCAACCTTGTCTATCCCACCATAGCCATTGCCCACGAAGGACTTACCTCACTAGGGTACATCTTCACGAAGTAGGCGATCTCCTTGCCCGTACAAACTCCTTGGTTCAACTCCACAATCTTGACGGAGGCTCCCAAGTGACACCTAACCAATCTAGGAGACACCACTCTCCAAAAGGTAATAGAGGGTGTGTTGATGATGAACTTCTTGCTCTTGTGCTTCAAGTGATAGTCTCCTCAATACTCAACTCTCTCTCATAGGATTTGATTCGGTAGAAAGATGATTTGAGTGGAAAGCAACTTGAGGAAGGCTAGAGATCAAGATTTATGTGGTTGGAATGGAATATCTTGACCTCAACACAAGTGTAGGTGGTTCTCTCTCAGAAAAAGTATGTTGGAAGTGTAGGCATGTTCTGATGGCTCTCTCTCCGAATGAAGAGTGGGTGGAGGGGTATATATAGCCTCCACACAAAATCTAACCGTTACACACAAATCACCAAACTAGGTGGGACCGAATCAAATAACTCGGTAGGACCGATTTGGTTCATAATGTGACCGTTAGGCATTTCAGTGGGACCGATACGTCAACTCGGTGGGACCAATTCCATTAGGGTTAGGGCATAACGTAATCTCGGTGAGATCGACTACACAAACTCGGTGGGACCGATTTTGGTAATAGGCAAACAGAGAGTTCGTCAGGCAAACTCGGTGGGACCGATTCACTCATCTCGGTTAGACCGAAACATTACGAAGGGGAAATAGAGAGTTTGCATTGCAATATCGGTGGGACCGATCGCTCATCTCGGTTGGACCGAAACGTTACGAAGGGAAACAGAGAGTTTGCACTCCCATCTCGATGAGACTGAGATCCCTATCGGTGAGACCGAAGTGACTAGGGTTTCTGGCAGTAGCTATGTCAAGTGAACTCGGTGGCGCCGCACAGAAGATTTCGGTGGGCCGAGTTTGACTTTTGATTTGGGACATATGTGGATATGAGAAAGTGGTTGAGGGTTTTTGGAGCATATCACTAAGCATTTTGAGCAAGCAACTCATTAAGCAACACCTCACCCTCTTTTAATAGTATTGGCTTTTCCTATGGACTCAATGTGATCTTGGGTCACTAAAAGTAAAATGTAGAGTCTTATGCTTTAAGCTTTAGCCAATATTTTGTCCTTAGCATTTTGAGGGGTCCACTTTCTAATCCATGCCATGCCAATCAATGAGCTTTTCCTGAAATATTTATCTTCAAGTAGCATTAGCTCAATGATCTATATGTTGTTACGAATGACCAAAACCACCCAAGGATAGTTGCACTTTCAATCTCCCCATTTTTTGTAATTGATGACAACATATTGATCAAAGCTTCGACAAATGATTATAATATTAAAAACATCGTCGCTTTGAGAAGTATGTGATAAGCAAGAGCTCCCCCTAAATGTGTGCATTATTTAAAATTTGCTTTTGAATGCAAATGCACAATCGATTAGGATCATGGGTTACTCTTCCATGTCACATATGTCTTGGTGGAGCGCTCAAAATGATAGAAATTAGAAGCATGCACTCATCACCAAGCAAGTGAATGATCATATGTGGAATGTAAAGGATAGCATCATTCAACCAAACATTAATGTAGCATATGATCAACCACATGATCACATAAGTATCTCACAAGGACATAAGGACATAAATTATCTCACACAAGCACACAAAAAGTTCAACCAAAAGCAAGAGAGATAAAAAGCATACACTCTCTCTCGAAGCCTATGATCTATACATATTTCTCCCCCTTTGGCAACAAGTTACCAAAAAGTTTGAAAATGCATAGTGCTATACGTCTCTTAGGCTTGGTCTTCAGGAGGAGGTGTAGATAGAACTCCAAGGACGAAGGCTTCCGATGACATAGTTGGAGCTGATGGAGTGGGTGCTGGAGGTGGCACTGGAGCTGTAGCTGCTGGTGTTGATACTGAAGCTTTGGCATCTGAGAGTGGCACTGCAGCAGACCTTGGACCTCGTGGCACATGCTGAAAAGCATCAGTGGTTGCTTTTCCTTTCCTCCCCACTGCTTCCTCCTGAAGCTGCTCAACTGTAGTCTAAATCTCAGTCACCTTCATATCAAGATCATAGAATTTTGTTTCCACAATCCTCTCCAGGCTCTCCTGATTCTGAGTCAGGGTGGACAAGCCCTTCTCAATCCTCAGTGTAGCTTGAATCATATGGCCTAACTGATCTTGCTTGCTCTTCAGGAAGACTCAAGATGCCTCTTCAACACTTGGCATCTGGGTAGCTTTCTCAGTCTTTTCCTTGGCTCTCTTCTCCTAGACTTGAGTTGATGATGGTTCCTCCTCATTCATCACAACAGTGTTGTCTTCAAATTCAGGACGTAAGGGTAGATGCTCCTTGTCCAGCAAATAAATTGATGTGCCCATCTTAGAATTGATGAGCTCCTGAATATGTGGAGCATACCCACAACTCCTCTTTTGATCAGCAGCAGTCCTCTTGATCGTTTCGACAATCAAACTCATAACTTTGAACTTCTGGGGAACATCAAAATTTTGCAGCATGTTGATGGAGTGTCCTCGGATCATCTTGTGATCTCCTGACTTGGGCAGCAATGTGTGCCTTAGGATCCAGTTGATCGTAGGTAGACCATACAACAAGAAATGCACAGATCCAAGCTTGTGAGTTTCCAAAGCCTTATCAAGGATCTCCTTGTACATTTTTCCATTGAGTTGTGGTCTTTCTTCTTGGTGGCATACACATCCAAGTCATCTTCATGTTCTTTGGGGGCATTGATTAGCTTGGCCCATTCCTCAACTGTGGACTGGTACCTAGTACCCTCAGACATCCAAACTATCCTTCCATCTGGATAGAAGTGGGCAGTGGAGTAAAACTGCATGATCTACTCATCATTCCACTTGGTGAGCTTTTGTCCAACGAATTCATCAACTCCACATGCCTTAAAGTTGTCATACACTCCAGGGAAGTGATCTTCATTTTCCCGAATGAACTCCCAGTCCACGCATTTCGTGCCACACACTATGGGCTTCTTGTCAAGCAAAATTGTCTCATATAAATCTTGTTGTTCCTTTGTATGGAACCTGTAGTCAACTACAGTCCTCCTCCTAACATCATAGGGATCATACTGTGTCCACAACCTCAGTCCTGCATTTTTCCTGAAGTGCATGTCCTCAGCAACTGGATGAGCATCATTGTGGTCAGAAATTTTGGGTTTCAACTTCCTCAAAACAAGAGAATCATCTTCCTCTTCTTCGGCTTCAGGCACTGGGGCCTTGTTCTTCTTCTCAGCAGGTATACTCCTGGTGTTCCTCTTGGGCTTTGGGGGTTTCTGAGCAGCAGCCTTGAGAGCAGATTTGGGCTTAGATGGAGCAGCCCCTGACTTGATTGCATCTCACATAAGCTTCTAAGCCTTAGGAGCTAGTGCAACATCCTCTTCCTCCTCCTCCTCCTCTTCTTCTGAATCTCTCATAATGGAGAATCTACCAAGTACTCTGGAAATGGTCTTCTTGACCCTTTCTTTTCTCTTCTTTCCTTCTCCAGCAGCCTCTCCAGTTGGCTTGGAGGTTTCAGCAGTTGAGGCTCTCACCTTTAAGGTTGGCACCCTCTTGGCATGGGCCTTCTTGTGCAAGCTAGGCTTAGTTGATGCAACTGTGCCATACTCTTTCTTCAACACCTTCTTCTTGGAGCTGACTTCTTCCTCAACAGCCACATAATCCTCATCTTCAAAATCTGAGGTATTGTTCTTCCTTGTTCTGGTGGCTGCCTTGGGCAAGTTGCTTGGTGTGCTCCTGCTGCCCTCATCAGAACTGCTAAAGGGACTAGTGCCCTCACTCAACTGCACTTGTTCCTCTGACTTGTTCTAGTTGTCGCTCTGGTCAGAAATTTCTGCAAACTTACTAACAACAGACCCTGTGAATAGATATGGATGAGGTAGAGTGGATGAGCATCACAAAGTGCAGAGTTTTTGCAAAAAATGACTTAAAAACTTAGTTTTAGTTCTTCACAGAAAGCATTTCGGAGCTACCGATTTCTAAACTCGGTGATACCGAAGCACCTTTTGGAACCTAAAATAGTGAACTCAGTCAGACCGAGTCACAGTTCGGTGGCACCGACACTGCTAGGGTTTCACAAAGAATTGAACTCGGTCACACTGATTTGTAGTTTTCGGTCAGACCGAAAGTGCAAATGCAATGGCCTAATCCAAATCGGTGAGACCGATTTCTACAATTCGGTCGGTCCGAGATGAGTCCGGCGGAGACCTTACCCTAAATTTTCAAATCAAACCTAACCTAAGGGATGTTTTTAGTGGATAGATTGATTGCATACATGGTCATGATTATGGCAAAGTAATGTTCTACGAATCAGAGTTAAAGGAAGAGCACAAAAGATCGAACTCATACCCTAATTCAGCGGAGTTTGCTATGACGGCAACGAAGGGGTAGAAATCCATTGACGGTGACGGAAACCGGTGGTGGGAGGTCGCTGGCAGCGAGAGGATGATCCGGAGACCCGAGGCGGCAGAGCAGGACACGCATGGGCTGACTGTTTTTTGAAGGAATTTCCAAAATCTCCCCATGGGCATATATATCCTGACCCGGTCGGTGTGACCGAGTGGAACAACTCGGTGGCACCGAGATGCAGAATCACAAGCGGTTGCTGCAACTCAGTGAGACCAAAAAGTTCAAATCGGTTGCACCGAGATTGAAAACCTAGATCAACTTAGTGATCTCGGTGTGACCGAAATGGATGACTCGGTCATACCGAAATGCACAAAGAGGTTTTGGAAGTTAAGTCTATGACGAATCGGGGACTCCAAGTGCTCCTCACATAGAGTGGTAAGAATTTGACTTGATCAAACTTTGTGATGTAGCATGAATAGAGTTTGAGACGAGAAAAACATAGATATATAGAGGAGTTCTTAGGCATTCTTGTCCATCCATTTGGCAAAAGATAAAAAGCCAAACAATCAAAGCAACAAATGGATGTCCTCGAATGAGTAAAATATGCAACCAACATGCTCACACAATAAGATGGCAAATGAAATATGTGACAAAACATGCACAATCACTCTAGAATCTAACAAGAAATTTGGCGATGACTAGGTCATCTATATATGAGTATATTGACTTAGGAGTCAAATGAGAACATTTGATCATAGGTCATACTCATCGTTTAAGCACAAGTGGGGTTGCCACTTTTACATAAAGCATTTTTGTGTTCACACCATTAGAGTTACTTTAGCTCAATTGATTAGAGTAAAGCTCCCCCTAGATGTGATATCCCCCTAAGAGGGATGAACTAACCTTGGGTTTTGTCGATGATGACTTCATGTAGGTGTTGAAGATGTAGATGCTCAATGTTGATGTAGATCTTTTGGAGCAATCCTTTGGAGTGAGTCGCACTTTCAATACCTACACGGGTTAGTCCCACAAGGAACAAACAAGAATATCCATAGACATAGAGTGATGTTCACATAGGATGATGTCCATGAAAGCATTAGGTTACCTTGTCCCTTGTCTTACCAACAAGAGGGTATGTGACTCCTTGAACTAGTGCAAGATATGGAAGTTGTTTGCACTTGTCCTCGCCAAAATGATATGAGTGAAGTATGTTGGCGGAGTCACCCTCAAGAACTCTCTAGTTCTTCTTCTTCGGGATCCACACCATCTTGATGGGAATCCTTGGATTTGTAGTCGTACTTGATGAAGTAGAACTTGATGTAGTCTTGGGAACCCACTTGACCAAGGCTTTGGGAGCTTCCTCAAATGCATAAATCTCCTCTTGAAGCTTGTCCTTGCCTTTTTGCTTGTGGTCTTGTGGTGGAAGATCATCTTGAGCTTGTGTTCCTTGGAAAGAAGTAGGATCATACTTCTCTTGTTGAGGAACAAATTTCCTCTTGGGGTATTGATCTTCTTCCCACTCAACTCCATCGGCATTGAACTTTCGTTCAAAACCAACACTTGATTCTTCCGGTGTCTTCTTTGCTTGCGTACAATTTCCTCAAATTGCTTACTTCCGGCAAGGCTCTTGTAAACACCTTTCTCTATAATTCCCTTCAATAAGCCATTTTCTTGCTCAAGTGTAACTTGTCTAAGAGAATCATTAGTGGAATCAAGAGAAGTACTAGGAGCAACATCATTAGGTTTAGCATGATTATTGTTACTACTAGAAGAAGAATCTTTCTTACTCTTGTTGCTAGATTTAACTTGTGGCATGTAAGTAGACAAGAGTAAATGTTTGGCAATGTAAGAAGAACTTTTCTTGCAAAGATCATCATTGATCGCTTTTAAGAACCCATGCTCTTGCTCAAGGTTGAGCTTTTCGAAGCATAACTTCTCATGAGTCTTTAAAAGTTCTCGATGATTTTCCAAGGTAGTTTCATGAGCTAACTTAAGAGTGTTTAGCTCTTTAGTGAGACGCTCAATCTCCTTCTTATCATCACCATTCGTTTTGTCTTGATTAGCATGATTATTAGCAAGTTCATCATAGTTTTCATCACTAGAATTGTCAACAAGTAAATCATCATCACCTAGCAATTCATCTTCATCACTATTGAAATCAACATACTCGGGGTGTGATACCTTTGGGCCTTTAGCCATGAAGCATCTTCCAATTCCTTCATTTGGTGACTCAAATATGTCGTAGGAGTTGGTTGACACAAGTGCTAGACCGGCAACACCTTCATCTTGAGTATATTCGGAGTCGGAGTGATAACTTCTCCCTGAGTGATCGTCGGAGTCGGAGACGGATACCCATTCACCAACGTGAGCTTGATGTCTTCGTTTTGTGTATCCCCTTGATGATTTGTCCTTCCTTTCCGAATCCTTGCTTCTCTGTGATGTTCTTCATTCATAGCGGTCATCTCTACCCCTTCTCTCTCTTGGTGGTGATTCTTCTCTCCAACTCCTTCTTTTGGGAGAATCTTCTCTTCTTTTGTAGGGAGCTGTACACTCATTGGAGTAGTGTCTGGGTCTTCCACAATTGTAGCAATTTCGTTCACGACTCGAAGATATTTTATCATTGTAGGACCTTGACATGGAACTTCTTTCCTTGCTTCTATTCTTGTAAAACTTGTTGAAGTTCTTCACCATTAGGCTCAATTCTTCATTGAAGTTTTGTTTCTCACTTGATTATGTGGGAGCATCACATGAGGCTTTGTAAGCACCACTTGACTTGTTGTGAAGCTCTTCCTTATCCTTGAGTGACATCTCATGAGCAACAATCCTTCCAATGACTTCCGTTCACTTGAGATCTTTGTAATTGGGCATCATTTGGATCAATGTGCACATGATATCATATTTTCCATCCAAGGCTCTTAGGATCTTCTTGATGATGAATCTATCAGTCATCTCTTCACTTCCTAAGCCGTCAATCTCATTTGTGATGAGAGAAAGCCTAGAGTACATTTCAGCGACACCTTCACCATCCTGCATTTTGAACTTGTCAAGTTGACTTTGAAGCACATCCAATTTGGATTCCTTGACGGAGTCGGTACCTTCGTGCATATCAATCAAAGTATCCCAAATTTCCTTGCATTCTCAAGACAGCTGATTTTGTTGAATTCTTCAGGGCACAATCCGTTGAAGAGAATATCACAAGCTTGAGCATTGTATTGCAGCATCTTCAACTCTTCCGCGCTAGCCTCACGGTTCGGTTCTATCCCATCAAAGAATTCACCTTGCAAGCCAATACACACAATAGCCCAAACGGCGGGGTTATGTCCAAGAATATGCATTTTCATCTTATGCTTCCAACTAGCAAAATTAGTACCATCAAAGTAAGGACCTCTACGGTGGTAATTTCCCTCACTAGACGCCATACTCTCCTAGGTTGTGAAACCAAGGCTATGATCATCAAATCTATGGAAATCAAGGCAAATGGAGACCAAAGCTCTGATACCACTTGTAGGATCGAAAGTATGTCTAGAGGGGGGTGATTAGACTACTTGACCAAATAAAAATCTAGCCTTTTCCCAATTTTAAGTCTTGGCAGATTTTAGCAACTTAGCACAAACAAGTAATCAACCTACACATGCAATTCTAAGAGTATAGTAGCGGAATGTAAAACAATTGCATATGAAGGTAAAGGGAGGAGTTTGGAGGGAGCAAACGCAATGTAGACACAGAGATTTTTGGTGTGGTTCCGATAGGTGGTGCTATCATACATCCACGTTGATGGAGACTTCAACCCACGAAGGGTAACGGTTGCGCGAGTCCATGAAGGGCTCCACCCACGAAGGGTCCACGAAGAAGCAACCTTGTCTATCCCACCATGGCCATCTGTAACGCCCCGGATATAACTTTCCCAATTTGTACTCCAACTCTTGCCGTTTCCGGCGTTAAGTTATATTTATTTCTCGGGTTCGGGTCTTTGTCTCCGTGTGTTGTTATCGTTGTCATGCATCTCATATCATGTCATCATGTGCATTGCATTTGCATACGTGTTCATCTCATGCATTCGAGCATTTTCCCCGTTGTCCGTTTTGCATTCCGGCGCTCCGTTCTCCTCCGGTGGACATTTCTAGCTTTCTTTCGTGTGTGGGGATTAAACATTTCCGAATTGGACCGAGACTTGCCAAGCGGCCTTGGTTTACTACTGGTAGACCGCCTGTCAAGTTTCGTGTCATTTGGACTTCGTTTGATACTCCAACGGTTAACCGAGGGACCGAAAAGGCCTTGTGTGTGTTGCAGCCCAACACCCCTCTAATTTGGCCCAAAACCCATCAAATCTGCTCCATCATCTAGATCGTTCGATCACGATCGCGTGGCCGAAAACCGCACCTTATTTGGACTCTCCTAGCTCCCTCTATGCCTATATATACACCCCCCCATTCTAAATCTCGGATCCTCTCCCCCCTGACCCTAAAAAAATCCGCCTCCGCCGTCGCCGGACGTGTTCGGACAGAGCCGGACAACGTCCGATCCACCCCGCATCCACTCACCAGCCGCCACGTGTCACGCCGGGCTCCTCCCGTCGCCGGCCCGTCCCGGCCCGAAGCCGGCCCTCCGCCGCCTCC
>NC_041388.1:304768546-304808380 GCF_002162155.2 Triticum dicoccoides | reverse complement strand
CCGCCGCCCTCGCCGGCCGCCGCGGCGCCATCGCCACCCCGCCGACGCCACCTCCCCCAGCCGGCCTCGTCCTCCTCACTCCGGCAACTCCGGCAACCCGCTGGCGAACAGTAACCCCGGCCAACCTGGGGTTCCGTGCGCCGGATCTCAGATCCAGATCCAAAATATCGGGTTGACTTTTGTCTCTCTAACCCTAATTTTTGTGCTATCTTTGACCTGTGATATCTCCGCATCCGTAGCTCCGATTTGGACATATAGTATATCAAAATGTTCATCTCGATGAGTACGTCATTTCATTACATTGCATCATTTTCATTAGAGCTCATCTTGATGCCCGAAATGCTGTTAGAAGGAGGCTTCGTGAGTTAATTGTCAGATCTGCTAGTTCATCTTAGACTTTTGTCATTTTTGCCATGATTATTGTGTGCATGCTATGCCTGTGAGTCCTTCATATGTTTTGTTAAGCATTTTGTTATCTTTCCAGAGGTGCAACCCATGCATTTTTAGGATGTGTGTGGTGACTTGTGCAAGCTTGCAAAGTGAGGCACCCGGTAAATCTGTTTTTAGGGACTTAGTAGTTTTCACTAAGTCTGGGATTATTTAGTTCATGATGCCATATGTTCAGCTTGTTTCCTAGTGATCCGTGCCTCTTTTGAGGATGATCAGTAAAGGAGTTTTGTTAATCTTGTTATGCTCTATCCATTCATGTCTTGTTTGCAATTATGGAGCACCCTAGCTTGAGTCAATCGAGCTCTACTTTTGCTTCGTTGTGAATCTGGGCAAATCGTCAACTTGTTTGCGATTTTGCCGATGTTATTGTAGTTGATTTGTGCATGCTATGCCATTGTTCTTGCCATATCTAGCTTGTATTTTGTGCCTTATTAATGGATGTATGCTTGCCTTGCCATGACTTGCACCGTAGTGAGTGCATCGAGCTCGTTTACACGCCTTCGTGAGCTATATTTCAGCATGTCTCAGTTTTCACTAAGTCTGAAAACTGATTGTGTTTTAGCTATGTTCGGGTGCCCGTTAGTATATTTTGTGAACCCTTTTGGCCCCAGGTCACTTTGGGTCTTTTGTTAAGCTTGTTGAGTAGCTCCATGCCATGTTCTTATTTGTCTTAATCAGGTCATGTATCATGTTGTTTTGCTGCTCCGAAGAGGGCTTCGTGATCTGAAATTTCAGACAAGTGTTAATTTCACCAAGTCTGAAATCAGTTTTGCATTTGCGTTTTTGCCATGCTTGTTTGAACCTGTTAATGGATGAATTGGCCGTAACTCAGTGCTAGACTTTTGTTAAGCATCTTGTGTGAATCCCTGCCATGTAACTTGTTGTCATGTTTGGGTGTTGTAGCATGTTCATTTCATTGCATTTAGATGCCTACTTGCTGTAAATCGCAGACCGGTGTCATATTTGAAACGCTTGCCATTTCCAAACCGTAACTCCGATTCCGGCGTTCTTTATATCGTTTTCAAGCGATTT
Organism: Triticum dicoccoides; assembly: GCF_002162155.2. Classification (NCBI taxonomy): domain Eukaryota; kingdom Viridiplantae; phylum Streptophyta; class Magnoliopsida; order Poales; family Poaceae; genus Triticum; species Triticum dicoccoides. Next base: position 304,806,898 of record NC_041388.1, on the reverse strand, counting down.
CATCTCATCTTTCCAGTGGCACCCTTGGAATTCCAAGTTGAGGCCAGGCTCATGCATTTCCTGTCATATCTTGCATTTTGCATTCCGCATCGCATCCCGCATAGCATATCATATTCGCATCGTGTTGATTGAGTTTGCACGTGGTTGATTGTATCCTTGTTGCTTGTTTGTCTTTTTGGGTAGAGCCGGGAGACGAGTTCGCTAACGAGGAGCCCGTTGAGTTTGCTTTTGAGGATCCAGTCAACTCTGACAGCTTTGCAGGCAAGATGATCATACCCTCGAAATCACTACTATCTTTGCTATGCTAGTTTGCTCGCTCTTTTGCTATGCCAATGCTACGATGCCTACCACTTGCTTGCAAGCCTCCCAATTTCCATGATGAACCTCTAACCCACCATGTCCTAGCAAACCGTTGATTGGCTATGTTACCGCTTTGCTCAGCCCCTCTTATAGCGTTGCTAGTTGCACGTGAAGTTTGGAGGCCGTTCCTTGTTGGAACATCTTTTATTTACTTGTTGGGATATCATTATATTATCTTGCTATCTTAATGCATCTATATACTTGGTAAAGGGTGGAAGGCTCGGCCTCTCGCCTAGTGTTTTGTTCCACTCTTGCCGCCCTAGTTTCCGTCATATCGGTGTTATGTTCCCGGATTTTGCGTTCCTTACGCGGTTGGGTTATAATGGGAACCCCTTGATAGTTCGCCTTGATTAAAGCTTTTCCAGCAATGCCCAACCTTGGTTTTACCATTCGCCTCCTAGCCTCTTTTTCCCTTGGGTTACCGGAGCCCAAGGGTCATCTTATTTTAACCCCCCCCCCCCGGGCCAGTGCTCCTCTGAGTGTTGGTCCAACCGAGTAGACTGCGGGGCCACCTCGGGGCAACTTGAGGGTTGGTTTTACTCGTAGGATGTCTCATCTGAGTGTGCCCTGAGAAAGAGATATGTGCATCTCCTATCGGGATTTGTCGGCACATTCGGGCGGTGTTGTTGGTCTTGTTTTAACCTGTCGAAGTGTCTTGAATTACCGAGATGCCGAGTCTGATCGGAACGTCTTGGGAGGAGGTCTATTCCTTCATTGACCATGAGAGCTTCTCATGGGCTAAGTTGGGACCCCCCTGCAGGGATTGAACTTTCGAAAGCCGTGCCCGCGGTTATGGGAAGATGGGAATTTGTTAATGTCTGGTTGTAGATAACTTGAACCTTAATTTAATTAAAATGAATCAACTGAGTGTGTTACCGTGATGGCCTCTTCTCGACGGAGTTCGGGAAGTGGACACGGTGTTGGAGTAATGTTTGCGCAGGTTGTTCCTCTAGTTTTTCACGCTCGCGCTTTGCCTCCTCTTCTCGCTCTCTTTTGCGAATAAGATAGCCACCATATATGCTAGTCGCTTGCTGCAGCCCCACATATATTTTGCCTTACCCTTCCTATAAGCTTGAATAGTCTTGATCGCGAGGGTGCGAGATTGCTGAGTCCCTGTGGCTCACAGTTACTATAACTCCAGATGCAGGTCCAGGTGATTCCGCTCCAGGTGACGAGTACAAGCTCAAGTGGGAGTTTGACGAAGACTCTCAACGATACTACGTTTCCTTTCCCGATGATCAGTAGTGGTGCCCAGTTGGGGGTGATTGGGACCGTGTCGCATGTTGGATTCTCTTTTATTTTGGCGCCGTAGTCGGGCCTTGAGTGTATGGTTGATGTAATGTTATTTATGTACTTGATTGACGTGGCGAGTGTAAGCCAACTATGTTATCTCCCCTTTTATTATTACATTACATGGGATGTTTGTGAAGATTGCCTAACTTGCGACATATGCCTTCAATGCGATTATGTCTCTAAGTCGTGCCTCGACACGTGGGAGCTATAGTCGCATCGACGGTGTTACACCATCGCCCACGGAGGACTTGCCTCATTAGGGTAGATCTTCAGGAAGTATGCGATCTCCTTGCCCGTACAAACTCCTTGGTTCAGCTCCACAATCTTGACGGAGGCTCCCAAGTGACACCTAACCAATCTAGGAGACACCACTCTCCAAAAGGTAATAGATGGTGTGTTGATGATGAACTCCTTGCTCTTGTGCTTCAAGTGATAGTCTCCTCAACACTCAACTCTCTATCATAGGATTTGATTTGGTAGAAAGATTATTTGAGTGAAAAGCAACTTGAGGAAGGCTAGAGATTAAGATTTATGTGGTTGGAATGGAATATCTTGACCTCAACACAAGTGTAGGTGGTTCTCTCTCAGAAAAAATATGTTGGAAGTGTAGGCATGCTCTGATGGCTCTCTCTCCGAATGAATAGTGGGTGGAGGGGTATATATAGCCTCCACACAAAATCTAACCATTATACACAAATCAACAAACTCGGTGGAACCGAATCATATAACTCGGTCGGACCGATTTGGTTCATAATGTGACCGTTAGGCATTTTGGTGGGACCGATACGTCAACTCGGGGACCGATTCCATTAGGGTTAGGGCATAAGGTAATCTCGGTGAGACCGATTACACAAACTCGGTGGGACCGATTTTGGTAATAGGCAAACAGAGAGTTGGTCAGGCAAACCCGGTGGGACCGATTCGCTCATCTCAGTTAGACCGAAACGTTACGAAGGGGAAACAGAGAGTTTGCATTGCAATCTCAGTGGGACCGATCGCTCATCTCGGTTGGACCGAAATGTTATGAAGGGAAACAGAGAGTTTGCAATCCCATCTCGGTGAGACGGAGATCCTATCGGTGAGACCGAAGTGACTAGGGTTTCTGGCAGTAGTTATGTCAAGTGAACTCGATGGCGTAGGACAGAAGATTTCGGTGGGGCCGAGTTTGACTTTCGGTTTGGGACATATGTGGATATGAGAAAGTGATTGAGGGTTTTTGGAGCATATCACTAAGCATTTTGAGAAAGTAACTCATTAAGCAACACCTCACCACCTTTTAATAGTATTGGCTTTTCCTATGGACTCAATGTGATCTTGGATCACTAAAAGTAAAATGTAGAGTCTTGTGCTTTAAGCTTGAGCCAATCTTTTGTCCCTAGCATTTTGAGGGGTCCACTTTCTAATCCATGCCATGCCAATCATTGAGCTTTTCCTGAAATATTTATCTTCAAATAGCATTAGCTCAATGAGCTATATGTTGTTAGGAAATACCAAAACCACCCAGGGATAGTTGCACTTTCAATCTCCCCCTTTTTGGTAATTGATGACAACATATTGATCAAAGCTTCGACAAATGATTATAATATTGAAAAACATCGTCGCTTTGAGAAGTATGTGATAAGCAAGAGCTCCCCCTAAATTTGTGCATTATTTAAAATTTGCTTTTGAATGCAAACGCACAATCGATTAGGATCATGGGTTACTCTTCCATGTCACATACGTCTTGGTGGAGCGCTCAAAATGATAGAAATTAGAAGCATGCACTCATCACCAAGCAAGTGAATGATCATATATGGAATATAAAGGATAGCATCATTCAACCAAACATTAATGTAGCATATGATCAACCACATGATCACATAAGTATCTCACAAGGACATAAGGACATAAAGTATCTCACACAAGCACACAAAAAGTTCAACCAGAAGCAAGAGAGATAAAAAGCATACACTCTCTCTCGAAGCCTATGATCTATACATATTTCTCCCCCTTTGGCAACAAGTTACCAAAAAGTTTGAAAATGCATAGGCTATACGTCTCTCAGGCTTGGTCTTCGGGAGGAGGTGTAGATAGAACTCCAAGGACGAAGGCTTCCGATGACATAGTTGGAGCTGATGGAGTGGGTGCTGGAGGTGGCACTGGAGCTGTAGCTGCTGGTGTTGATACTGAAGCTCTGGCATCTGAGACTGGCACTGCAACAAACCTTGGACCTCGTGGCACATGCTGAAAAACATCAGTGGTTGCTTTTCCTTTCCTCCCCACTGCTTCCTCCTGAAGCTGCTCAACTGTAGTCTAAATTCTCAGTCACCTTCATATCAAGATCATAGAATTTTGTTTCCACAATCCTCTCAGGCTCTCCTGATTCTGAGTCAGGGTGTACAAGCCCTTCTCAATCCTCAGTGTAGCTTGAATCATATGGCCTAACTGATCTTGCTTGCTCTTCAGGAAGACTCAAGATGCCTCTTCAACACTTGGCATCTGGGTTGCTTTCTCAGTCTTTTCCTTGGCTCTCTTCTCCTAGACTTGAGCTGATGATAGTTCCTCCTCATTCATCACAACAGTGTTGTCTTCAAATTCAGGACGTAAGGTTAGATGCTCCTTGTCCAGCAAATAAATTCATGTGCCCATCTTAGAATTGATGAGCTCCTGAATATGTGGAGAATACCCATAACTACTCTTTTGATCAGCAGCAGTCCTCTTGATTCGATAATCAAACTCATAACTTTGAACTTCTGGAGAACATCAAAAATTTGCAGCATGTTGATCGAGTGTCCTCGGATCATCTTGTGATCTCCTGACTTGGGTAGCAATATGAAAGTGCAATTATCCCTGGGTGGTTTTGGTAATTCGTAACAACATATAGCTCATTGAGCTAACATTATCCCAAGATTAATATTTCAGGAAAAGCTCAATGAATGGCATGGCATGTATGAGGAAAGTGGATCCCTCAAAATTCTAAGGACAAAAAGTTTGGCTCAAGCTTCAAGATCAAGACTCTACATTTTATATTTTAGTGATCCAAGATCACATTGAGTCTATAGGAAAAGCCAATACTATCAAGGAGGGATGAGGTGTTGTTTAATGGCTTGCTTGCTCAAAATGCTTAGTGATATGCTCCAAAACCCTCAACTACCTTCCCACATCCACATATGACCTAAACCAAAAGTCAAACTCGGCCCCACCGATTCTTTCTATCCGGCGCCACCGAGTTTCAAATGTCATAGCCACTGCCACAAACCTAGGCAAATCGGTCTCACCGATAGGGATCTCGGTCCCACCGAGATGGGATTGTAATATCTCTATTTCCCTTCGTAATGTTTTGATCTTACCGAGATGAGAGATCGGTCCCATCGAGATTGCAATGTAAACTCTCTGTTTCCCTTTTGTAACATTTCGGTCCCACTGAGATGAGCAAATCGGTCCCATCGAGTTTACCTGACCAACTCTCTCATTAGCTTATTACCAAAATCGGTCCCACCGAGTTTGTGTAATCGGTCACACCGAGTTTATGTTATGCCCTAACCCTAACCATATCGGTCCTACCGAGTTGCATCTCAGTCCCACCGAAAATCCTAACGGTCACTAGGTTTGCTGAATTGGTCCGACCGAGTTTAACCATTCGGTCCCACCGAGTTTGGCAAATTGTGTGTAATGGTTAGATTCTGTGTGGAGGCTATATATACCCCTCCACCCACTCTTCATTTGTGGAGAGAGCCATCAGAACATACCTACACTTCCAATACACATTTTCTGAGAGAGAACCACCTACACTTGTGTTGAGGTCAAGATATTCCATTCCAACCATATGAATCTTGATCTCTAGCCTTCCCCAAGTTGCTTTCCACTCAAATCTTCTTTCCACCAAATCCAAATCCTGTGAGAGAGAGTTGAGTGTTGGGGAGACTATCATTTGAAGCACAAGAGCAAGGAGTTCATCATTAACACACCATTTGTTACTTCTTGGAGAGTGGTGTCTCCTAGATTGGCTAGGTGTCACTTGGGAGCCTCCGATAAGATTGTGGAGTTGAACCAAGGAGTTTGTAAGGGCAAGGAGATCGCCTAGTTCGTGAAGATCTACCGCTAGTGAGGCAAGTCCTTCATGGGCGACGGCCATGATGGAATAGACAAGGTTGCTTCTTCGTGGAGCCTTCGTAGGTGGAGCCCTCCGTGGACTCGCGCAACCGTTACCCTCCGTGGGTTGAAGTCTCCATCAACGTGGATGTACGATAGCACCACATATCGGAACCACGACAAAAACATCCATGTCTCCAATTGCGTTTGAATCCTCCAAACCCTTCCCTTTACATTCTTGCAAGTTGCATACTTTACTTTCCGCTGCTCATATACTCTTTTGCATGCTTGCTTGAATTGTGTGGAGATTGCTTGACTTGTGCTAAGATAGCTAAAATCTGCCAAGAACTAAAATTGGGAAAAGGCTAGATTTTTATTTGGTCAAGTAGTCTAATCACCCCCCCCCTCTAGACATACTTTCGATCCTACAAGTGGTATCAGAGCTTTGGTCTCCATTTGCTTTGATTTCCATAGCTTTTGGTGGTCATAGCCTTGGTTTCACAACCTAGGAGAGTACGGCATCTAGCGAGGGAAATTATCACCGTAGAGGTCCTTACTTTGATGGTACTAATTTTGCTAGTTGGAAGCATAAGATGAAAATGCATATTCTTGGACATAACCCCGCCGTTTGGGCTATTGTGTGTGTTGGCTTGCAAGGTGAATTATTTGATGGGAGAGAACCGAATCGTGAAGCTATCGCGGATGAGTTGAAGATGCTACAATACAATGCTCAAGCTTGTGATATCCTCTTCAACAGATTGTGCCCCGAAGAATTCAACAAAATCAACCGTCTAGAGAATGCAAAGGAAATTTGGGATACTTTGATTGACATGCATGAAGGTACCGACTCCGTCAAGGAATCCAAGTTGGATGTGCTTCAAAGTCAACTTGACAAGTTCAAAATGAAGGATGGTGAAGGTGTCGCTGAAATGTACTCTAGGCTTGCTCTTATCACAAATGAGATTGCCGGCTTAGGGAGTGAAGAGATGACCGATAGATTCATCATCAAGAAGATCCTAAGAGCCTTGGATGGAAAATATGATACCGTGTGCACATTGATCCAAATGATGCCCAATTACAAAGATCTCAAGCCAATGGAAGTCATCGGAAGAATTGTTGCTCATGAGATGTCACTCAAGGATAAAGAGGAACTTCACAACAAATCAAGTGGTGCTTACAAAGCCTCATGTGAAGCCCCCACATCATCGAGTGAGAAACAAATCTTCAATGAAGAATTGAGCTTAATGGTGAAGAACTTCAACAAGTTCTACAAGAGTAGAAGCAAAGAGAGAAGCTCCAAGTCAAGGTCCTACAATGACAAAACATCTTCTAGTCGAGAGCGAAACTGCTACAATTGTGGAAGGCCCAGACACTATTCCAATGAGTGTACGGCCCCCTACAAGAGAAGAGAAGATTCTCCCAAATGAAGAAGTAGAAGAGAAGAATCACCATCTAGAGAAAGAAGGAGTAGAGATGATCGTTATGAACGAAGACCCTCACGGAGAAGCAAGGATTCAGAAAGAAAGGACAAGTCATCAAGGAGCTACACAAAACAAAGACATCAAGCTCACGTTGGTGAATGGGTATCCGGCTCCGACTCCGACAACCACTCCGAGAGAAGCTATCACTCCGACTCCGAATATACTCAAGATGAAGGTGTTGCCGGTCTAGCACTTGTGACAACCAACTCCTACGACATATTTGACTCACCAAATGAAGGAGTTGGAACGTGCTTCATGGCTAAAGGCCCAAAGGTATCACACCCCGAGTATGTTGATTTCAATAGTGATGAAGATGACTTGTTAGGTGATGATGATTTACTTGTTGACAACTCTAGTGATGAATACTATGATGAAAAGTCAATTAATCATGCTAATCAAGATAAAACGAATGACAATGATAAGGAGAAGATTGAGTCTCTAACTAAAGAACTAAACACTCTTAAGTTAGCTCATGAAACTATCTTAGGAGATCATCGAGAACTTTTAAGGACTCATTAGAAATTACGCTTTGAAAAGCTCAACCTTGAGCAAGAGCATGAGTTCTTAAAAGCAATCAATGATGATCTTCGCAAGAAAAGGTCTTCTTACATTGCCAAGCGTTTACTCTTATCCACTTACATGCCTCAAGTCAAGTCTAGTAACAAGAACAAGAAAGATTCTTCCTCTAGTAGTAACAATAATCATGCTAAATCCAATATTGTTGCTTCTAGTAGTTCTCTTGATTCCACTAATGATTCTCTTAGCCAAGTTACACTTGATCAAGAAAATAGCTTATTGAAGGGAATTATAGAGAAAGGTGTTTACAAGAGCCTTGCCGGAAGTAAGCAATTCGAGGAAATTGTACGCAAGCAAGGAAGGCACTGGAAGAATCAAGGTGTTGGTTTTGAACGAAAGTTCAATGCCAATGGAGTTGAGTGGGAAGAAGATCAATACCCCAAGACTAAGTTTGTTCCTCAACAAGAGGAGTACGATCCTACTTCTCTCAAAGGGACACAAGCTCAAGATGATCTTCCACCACAAGACCACAAGCAAAAAAGGCAAGGACAAGCTTCCAGAGGAAATTGATGCATTTGAAGAAGCTCCTAAGGCCTTGGTCAAGTGGGTTCCCAAGACTACTTCAAGTTCCACTTCATCAAGTACAACTACAACACCGAGGATTCCCATCAAGATGGTGTGGATCCCGAAGAAGAAGAACTAGAGAGTTCTTGAGGGTGACTCCGCCAACATACTTCACTCTTATCATCTTGGCTAGAACAAGTGCAGTCAACTTCCACATCTTGCACTAGTTCAAGGAGTCACAAACCCTCTTGTTGGTAAGACAAGGGACAAGGTAACCTAAAAGCTTCCATAGACATCATCTTGTGTGTGCATCACTCTATGTCTATGGATATCCTTGTTTGTTCCTTGTGGGACTAACCCGTGTAGGTATTGAAAGTGCAACTCACTCCAATGGATAGCTCCAAATGATCTACATCAACATTGAGCATCCACATCTTCAACATCTACATGAAGTCATCATCGATAAAACCCAAGGTTAGTTCATCCCTCTTAGGGGGGATCTCACATCTAGGGGGAGCTTTACTCTAAGAATTGAGGTAAAGCAACTCTAATGGTGTCAACACAACAATGCTTTATGTAAAAGTGGTAACCCCACTTGTGCTTAAACGATGAGTATGACCTATGATCAAATGTTCTCATTTGACTCCTAAGTCAATATACTCATATATAGATGACCTAGTCATCGCAAATTGTTTGATTGATGCTAGAATTGGTTGTGCATGCTTTGCCACATATTTCAATTGCCATTTTATTGTGTGAGCATGTTGATTGCATATTTTACTCATTCGAGGACATCCACTTGTTGTTTTGATTGATTGGTTTTCTTTTGCCAAGTGGATGGAAAAGAATGCCTAAGAACCCTCTCTAGCTATCTATGATTTTCTCGTCTCAAACTCTATTCATGCTACATCACAAAATTTTATCAAGTCAGATTCGAACCACTCTGTGTGAGGAGCACTCGGAGTCCCCGATTGGTCATAGACTTAAACTTCCAAAACTTCTTTGTGCTTTTCAGTCTGACCAATTCCTCCATTTCGGTCATACCGAGATCACTAAGTCAATCTAGGTTTTCAATCTCGGTGCAACCGATTTGAACCTTTCGGTCACACCAAGTTTCAGTAACTGCTTGCAGTTATGGATCTCGGTGCCACCGAGTTGTTCCACTCGGTCACACCGACAGGGTCGGGCTATATATACTCACGGGCAAAATTTTGGAAATTTCTCCGAAACCCCTTCGCCCGCGCATAGCTCGCTCTGCCTCCAGGGTCTCCGGATCGTCTTGCTCGTTGCCAGCCGCCTCCTGTCGCTGGTCTCCGCTGCCGTCAATGGAATTCTTCCCCGCCGTTGCCGCCGTAGTGAGTTCATCGTGGAACTAGGGTATGGACTCGATCACAGTGCTATCCCCGTCTGATTCCTAGCACATTGTGTTCATTATGATTCTTACCACGATTGAAACGCTTCTATCCAGTCAAAACACTCAGTAGGTTAGAGTTGAATCGAAAATTTAGGGTTAGGTTTCTGCCGAAACCATCTCGGACCCATCGGGTTGCAGAACTCGGTTCCATCGATTCAGCCAAGGCCATTGCACATGTGGTTCTCAGTCTGACCGAGAATTGCAAATCGGTGTGACCGAGTTCAGGACTTTGTGAAACCCTAGCAATCTCGGTGCCACCGAACTGTGACTCGGTCTGACCGAGTTCACTAGTTTAGGCTCCAACAGGTGCTTCGGTATCACCGAGTTTACAAATCGGTTGATTTGAAATGCTTTCTGTGGAAAACTAAAACTAAGTTTTTGACTCATTCTTTTGCAAAAACCTCTGCATTTTGTGATGCTCATCCACTCTATCTCATATATGTCTATTCACAGGGTCTACGGTTAGTGTTTGCAACATGTCTGACCAGAGTGACAGCCAGAACAGGTCAGAGGAGCAGGTTCACCTGAGTGAGGGCACTAGTCCCTCTAGCAGTTCAGATGATGGTAGCAGGAGCACCCCAAGCAATTTGCCAAAGGCTGCCACTAGAGCAAGCAAGAAGAAAACTTCAGAGTCTGAGGATGAAGACTATGTGGCCACTGAGGATGAGGCCACATCAAAGAAGAAAGTGGTTAAGAAGGAGTACAGCTCAGCTGCAGTTAAGCCAGGGATGAAGATCAAAGGCCAGCAGGAAGACAACCAATGTCTAAGGCCAGAGCGTCCTCTCAAGCATCTTTGGAATCTCAACCCAAAGAGCCTGCTGCAGAAGGAAAGAAAAGGAAGGAAAGGGTCAAGAAGACCATGGCCAGAGTGATTGGAAAGGCTTCCATGATGGAAGAAGAAGAGGAAGAAGAGGTTGCTGCACCAGCACCCAAGACACAGAAGCTTATGGGTGATGCTATCAGGACAGGGGCTACATCATCAAAGCCCAAAGAAGCACCCGAAGCTGCCTCCAAGCCCAAGACTGCACCAAAGAGAAATACCAGAAACATACCAACTACTGAGAAGAACAAGGCCGCAGTGCCTGAGACTGTTGCTGAAGAAGAAGATGAAGAGCATGTTCTGAGAAAATTGAAGCCAAAAATTCCAGACCACAATGATGCTCATCCTGTGGCTGAGAACATGAAGATCAGGAGAGACTCAGGACTGAGGAAATGGAGAGAGACAGATCCATATGCTACCAGGAGAAGGACTGCTGTTGATTACAGGTTCCACACAAAGGAACAGCAGGATTTCTATGAGACAATTTTGTTGGACAAGAAGCCTATAGTGTGTGATATGAGGTGGGTCAACTGGACCTACATGAAGGAAAATGAGGAACACTATCCTGGTGTGTTTGACAGCTTCCGTGCTTGTGGAGTTGCAGACTTTGTTGGGCAGAAGCTCACAAAATGGAATGAGGAGTTCATAATGCAATTCTACTCCACAGCACACTTCTATCCAGATGGCAGGATAGTATGGATGTCTGAAGGTACAAGGTACCAATAAACTATTGAGGAATGGGCCAATCTGATCAATTCCCCAAAGGAAAGTGAAGATGACTTGGATGTTTATGCCAAGAAAAAGATGGATCACAATTCTATGTCACAGATGTACAAGGAGATTCCTGAACATGCTCTTGAGACTTTCAAGTTTGGGTCAGTCCATTTTCTTCTGTCAGGACTGCCAACGATCAACTGGATCCTAAGGCACACTCTTTTGCCCAAGTCAGGTGACCACAACATGATCAGGGGGCATGCAATTAACTTTCTACATATATTTGATGTGCCACAGAAGTTCAAGGTCATGAGCCTTATAGTTGAGACTATCAAGAGGACTGCAGCAGACCAGAAAAGAAGTTGTGGATATGCCCCACAGATCCAGGAGTTGATAAACTCAAAGATGGGCACAGGCACATACCTGTTGGATAAGGAACACTTGCCCATCTACCCAGACTTCGAGGACAACCAAGTTGTGATGAATGAAGATGAACCCTCCTCGGTGCAAGCACAAGCAAAGAAGGAGAAGGAAAAGAAAGAGAAGGCTGCCAAGATGCAAACTCAAGAGGAGGCATCTGAGTACTTTTTGAAAATCAAGCAGGACCAGCTTGGTTACTTGATAGCATCATCTCTGAGGATTGAGAAGGGGTTGGCCACCCTAACTCAAAACCAGGAGAGCCTGCAAAGAATCGTGGAACAAAAATTCTATGATTTAGATGTCAAAGTAACTGAGATTCAGTCTGTTTTGGAGCAGCTACAGGATGACATGCAGGAGAGGAAGGGCAAGACAACCACTAATGCATTTGCCAGAGTGCCTCGAGCTCAGAGATCTGCTGCAGTGCCTGTACCAGACACTAGAGTCACTTCATCTGCACCAGCTACAGCTCCAGCACAACCAGCTCCAGCACCTACCCCAGCATCTCCATCTACTTCAACTGAAGCCTTCGTCCTTGGCGTTCTCCAGACACCACCACCTGAAGACCAAGCCTGAGAGACGTTTTAGTGCTATGCATTTTCTATGAACTTTTTGGTAACTTGTTGCCAAAGGGGGAGAAAAATGTATAGATCATAGGCTTCGAGAGAGAGCGTTGCTTTTTATTCTCTCTTGCTTTGGTGGTTGAACTTTGTTTGTCTTTTGATTGCTTGAGATACTACGCTATTATCTGTGAGACATTGATGATCATGTGGTTGATCATAAGCTACACTTATTCTTTTTAGATGATATTATCTTACTTATCCTTATATGATCATTCACTTTGCTTGGTGATGAGTGCATGTATTTAATTCTTTTCATTTTGAGCGCTCCACCAAGATGTATGTGACATGGAAGAGTAACCCATGATCCTAACTCATTGTGCATTTGCAGTCCAAAGAAAATCTTAAGATAGGCACAAATTTAGGGGGGAGTTCTTGCTTTTCACATACTTCTCAAAGCGACAATATCTTTCACTCTTATTATCATTTGTCAAAGCTTTGATCTATATGTTGTCATCAATTACCAACAAGGGGGATATTGAAAGTGCAACTATCCCTGGGTGGTTTTGGTAATTCCTGACAACATATAGCTCACTGAGCTAACAGTATCCCAAGATTAATATTTCAAGAAAAGCTCAATGAATGGCATGGCATGGATGAGGAAAGTGGATCCCTCAAAATTCTAAGGACAAAAAGTTTGGCTCAAGCTTCAAGATCAAGACTACATTTTATATTTTAGTGATCCAAGATCACATTGAGTCTATATGAAAAGCCAATACTATCAAGGAGGGATGAGGTGTTTTTTAATGGCTTGATTGCTCAAAATGCTTAGTGATATGCTCCAAAACACTCAACTACCTTCCCACATCCACATATGACCTAAAGCAAAAGTCAAACTCGGCCCCACCGATTCTTTCTATCCGGCGCCATCGAGTTTCAAATGTCATAGCCATTGCCACAAACCCTAGGCAAATCGGTCTCACGATAGGGATCTCGGTCTCACCGAGATGGGATTGTAATATCTATGTTTCCCTTCATAATGTTTCGGTCTTACCGAGATGAGCGATCGGTCCCACCGAGATTGCAATGTAAACTCTCTGTTTCCCTTTTGTAACATTTTGGTCCCACTGAGATGAGCAAATCGGTCCCACCGAGTTTACCTGACCAACTCTCTCATTAGCTTATTACCAAAATCGGTCCCACCGAGTTTGTGTAATCGATCACACCGAGTTTACGTTATGCCCTAACCCTAACCATATCGGTCCTACCGAGTTGCATCTCAGTCCCACAAAAAATCCTAATGGTCACTAGGTTTGCTGAATCGGTCCGACCGAGTTTAACCATTCGGTCCCACTGAGTTTGGCAAATTGTGTGTAACGGTTAGATTCTGTGTGGAGGCTATATATACCCCTCCACCCACTCTTCATTTGTGGAGAGAGCCATCAGAACATACCTACACTTCCAATACACATTTTCTGAGAGAGAACCACCTACACTTGTGTTGAGGTCAAGATATTCCATTCCAACCATATGAATCTTGATCTCTAGCGTTCCCCAAGTTGCTTTCCACTCAAATCTTCTTTCCACCAAATCCAAATCCTGTGAGAGAGAGTTGAGTGTTGGGGAGACTATCATTTGAAGCACAAGAGCAAGGAGTTCATCATCAACACACCATTTGTTACTTCTTGGAGAGTGGTATCTCCTAGATTGGCTAGGTGTCACTTGGGAGCCTCCGACAAGATTGTGGAGTTGAACCAAGGAGTTTGTAAGGGCAAGGAGATCGCCTACTTCATGAAGATCTACCGCTAGTGAGGCAAGTCCTTCGTGGGCGACGACCATGATGGAATAGACAAGGTTGCTTCTTCGTGGAGCCTTCGTGGGTGGAGCCCTCCATGGACTCGCGCAACCATTACCCTCCGTGGGTTGAAGTCTCCATCAATGTGGATGTATGATAGCACCACCTATCGGAACCACGACAAAAACATCCGTGTCTCCAATTGCGTTTGAATCCTCCAAACCCTTCCCTTTACATTCTTGCAAGTTGCATGCTTTACTTTCCGCTGCTCATATACTCTTTTGCATGCTTTCTTGAATTGTGTGGAGATTGCTTGACTTGTGCTAAGATAGCTAAAATCTGCCAAGAACTAAAATTGGGAAAATGCTAGATTTTTATTTGGTCAAGTAGTCTAATCACCTCCCCTCTAGACATACTTTCGATCCTACACAATGTGTGCCTTAGGATCCAGTTGATCGTAGGCACACCAGACAACAAGAAATGCACAGATCCGAGCTTGTGAGTTTCCAAAGCCTTATCAGAGATCTCCTTGTACATGTTTTCCATTGAGTTGTGGTCTTTCTTCTTGGTGGCATACACATCCAAGTCATCTTCATGTTCTTTGGGGGCATTGATTAGCTTGGCCCATTCTTCAACTGTGGACTGGTACCTAGTACCCTTAGACATCCAAACTATCCTTCCATCTGGATAGAAGTGGGCAGTGGAGTAAAACCGCATGATCAACTCATCATTCCACTTGGTGAGCTTTTGTCCAATGAATTCATCAACTCCACATGCCTTAAAGCTGTCATACACTCCAGGGAAGTGATCTTCATTTTCCCGGATGAACTCCCAGTCCACCCATTTCATGCCACACACTATGGGCTTCTTATCAAGCATAATTGTCTCATAGAAATCTTGTTGTTCCTTTGTGTGGAACCTGTAGTCAACTACAGTCCTCCTCCTAACAGCATAGGCATTAGACTATGTCCACAACCTCAGTCCTGCATCTTTCCTGATGTGCATGTCCTCATCAACTGGATGAGCATCATTGTGGTCAGGAATTTTGGGTTTCAACTTCCTCAAAACAAGAGAATCATCTTCCTCTTCTTCAGCTTCAGGCACTGGGGCCTTGTTCTTCTTATCAGCAGGTATACTCCTGGTGTTCCTCTTGGAATTTGGGGGTTTCCGAGCAGCAACCTTGGGAGCAGATTTGGGCTTAGATGGAGCAGCCCCTGACTTGATTGCATCTCCCATAAGCTTCTGAGCCTTAGGAGCTGGTGCAACATCCTCTTCCTCCTCCTCCCCCTCTTCTTCTGAATCTCTCATAATGGAGGATCTACCAAGTAGTCTGGCAATGGTCTTCTTGACCCTTTCTTTTCTCTTATTTCCTTCTCCAGCAGCCTCTCCAGTTGGCTTGGAGGTTTCAGCAGTTGAGGATCTCACCTTTAAGGTTGGCACCCTCTTGGCAGGGGCCTTCTTGTGCAAGCTAGGCTTAGTTGATGCAACTGTGCCGTACTCTTTCTTCAACACCTTCTTCTTGGAGCTGACTTCTTCCTCAACAGCCACATAATCCTCATCTTCAGAATCTGAGGTATTGTTCTTCCTTGTTCTGGTGGCTGCCTTGGGCAAGTTGCTTGGTGTGCTCCTGCTGCCCTCATCAGAACTGCTAGAGGGACTAGTGCCCTCACTCAACTGCACCTGTTCCTCTGACTTGTTCTAGCTGTCACTCTGGTTAGAAATTTCTGCAAACTTACTAATAGCACACCCTGTGAATAGATATGGATGAGGTAGAGTGGATGAGCATCACAAAGTGCAGAGTTTTTGCAAAAAATGACTTAAAAACTTAGTTTTAGTTCTTCATAGAAAGCATTTCGGAGCTACCAATTTGTAAAGTCAGTGATACCGAAGCAGCTTTTGGAACCCAAACTAGTGAACTCGGTCAGACCGAGTCACAGTTCGGTGGCACAAACACTGCTAGGGTTTCACAAAGAATCGAACTCGGTCACACCAATTTGCAGTTTTCGGTCAGACCGAAAGTGCAACTGCAATGGCCTAAGCCAAATCGGTGAGACCGATTTCTACAATTCGGTCGGTCCGAGATGAGTCCAGCAGAGACCTTACCCTAAATTTTAAAATCAAATCTAACCTAAGGGATGTTTTTAGTGTATAGATTGATTGCATACATGGTCATGATCATGGCAAAGTAATGTGCTATGAATCGGAGTTAAAGGAATAGCACAAAAGATCAAACTCATACCATAATTCAGCAGAGGTCGCTACAGCAGCAACGGAGGGGCAGAAATCCATTGACGGCGACGGAAACCAGCGGCGGGAGGTCACTGGCGGCGAGAGGATGATCCGGAGACCCGAGGCGGCAGAGCAGGACACGCACGGGTTGAGAGTTTTTGAAGGAATTTCCAAAATCTCCCTGTGGGTATATATATCCCGACCCAGTCGGTGTGACCGAGTGGAACAACTCGGTGGCACCGAGAAGCAGAATCGCAAGTGATTGCTGCAACTCGGTGTGACCGAAAAGTTCAAATCGGTTGCACCGAGATTGAAAACCTAGATCAACTTAGTGATCTCGGTGTGACCGAAATGGATGACTCGGTCATACCGAAATGCACAAAGAGCTTTTGGAAGTTCAAGTCTATGACAAATCAGGGACTCCAAGTGCTCCTCACACAGAGTGGTTCGAATCTGACTTGATCAAACTTTGTGATGTAGCAGGAATAGAGTTTGAGACGAGAAAAGCATAGATAGATAGAGGAGTTCTTAGGCATTCTTATCCATCCATTTGGCAAAAGAGAAAAAGACAAACAATCAAAGCAACAAATGGATGTCCTTGAATGAGTAAAATATGCAACCAACATGCTCACACAATAAGATGGCAAATGAAATATGTGACAACGCATGCACAATCACTCTAGCATCTAACAAGAAATTTGGCAATGACTAGGTCATCTATATATGAGTATATTGACTTAGGAGTCAAATGAGAACATTTGATCGTAGGTCATACTCATCGTTTAAGCACAAGTGGGGTTGCCACTTTTACATAAAGCATTGTTGTGTTCACACCATTAGAGTTGCTTTAGCTCAATTGATTAGAGTAAAGCTCCCCCTAGATGTGATATCCCCCCTAAGAGGGATGAACTAACCTTGGGTTTTGTCGATGATGACTTCATGTAGGTGTTGAAGATGTAGATGCTCAATGTTGATGTCTATCTTTTGGAGCAATCCTTTGGAGTGAGTTGCACTTTCAATACCTACACGGGTTAGTCCAACAAGGAACAAACAAGAATATCCATATACATAGAGTGATGTTCACATAGGATGATGTCCATGAAAGCATTAGGTTACCTTGTCCCTTGTCTTACCAACAAGAGGGTATGTGACTCCTTGAACTAGTGCAAGATATGGAAGTTGTTCGCACTTGTCCTCGCCAAAATGATATGAGTGAAGTATGTTGGTGGAGTCACCCTCAAGAACTCTCTAGTTCTTCTTCTTCGGGATCCACACCATCTTGATGGGAATCCTTGGATTTGTAGTCGTACTTGATGAAGTAGAACTTGATGTAGTCTTGGGAACCCACTTGACCAAGGCTTTGGGAGCTTCCTCAAATGCATAAATCTCCTCTTGAAGATTGTCCTTGCCTTTTTGCTTGTGGTCTTGTGGTGGAAGATCATCTTGAGATTGTGTTCCTTGGAAATAAGAAGGATCATACTTCTCTTGTTGAGGAACAAATTTCGTCTTGGAGTATTGATCTTCTTCCCACTCAACTCCATTGGCATTGAACTTTCGTTCAAAACCAACACCTTGATTCTTCCGGTGTCTTCCTTGCTTGCGTACAATTTCCTCAAATTGCTTACTTCCGGCAAGGCTCTTGTAAACACCTTTCTCTATAATTCCCTTCAATAAGCTATTTTCTTGCTCAAGTGTAACTTGTCTAAGAGAATCATTAGTGGAATCAAGATAACTACTAGGAGCAACATCATTGGGTTTAGCATGATTATTGTTACTACTAGAAGAAGAATCTTTCTTACTCTTGTTGCTAGATTTAACTTGTGGCATGTAAGTAGACAAGAGTAAATGTTTGGCAATGTAAGAAGAACTTTTCTTGCGAAGATCATCATTGATCGCTTTTAAGAACCCATGCTCTTGCTCAAGGTTGAGCTTTTCGAAGCATAACTTCTCATGAGTCTTTAAAAGTTCTCGATGATTTTCCAAGGTAGTTTCATGAGCTAACTTAAGAGTGTTTAGCTCTTTAGTTAGATGCTCAATCTCCTTCTTATCATCGCCATTCGTTTTGTCTTGATTAGCATGATTATTAGCAAGTTCATCATAGTTTTCATCACTAGAATTGTCAACAAGTAAATTATCATCACCTAGCAATTCATCTTCATCACTATTGAAATCAACATACTCGGGGTGTGATACCTTTGGGCCTTTAGCCATGAAGCATCTTCCAATTCCTTCATTTGGTGACTCAAATATGTCGTAGGAGTTGGTTGACACAAGTGCTAGACCGGCAACAGCTTCATCTTGAGTATATTCGGAGTCGGAGTGATAACTTCTCTCGGAGTGATCGTCGGAGTCGGAGACGGATACCCATTCACCAACGTGAGCTTGATGTCTTTGTTTTGTGTAGCCCCTTGATGATTTGTCCTTCCTTTCCGAATCCTTGCTTCTCCGTGATGTTCTTCGTTCATAGCGGTCATCTCTACCCCTTCTCTCTCTTGGTGGTGATTCTTCTCTCCAACTCCTTCTTTTGGGAGAATCTTCTCTTCTTTAGTAGGGAGCTGTCGTGGGTTTTGTCACGGCAAATGTCCTCGTGAAAGGACTTTGTTGTGGAGCCATCGCAACGGGTTAGCTTAAAGGGGTTAAACCGGACAAGGGGACACGTGAGTTTATACTAGTTTGGCCCCTTCGATGAAGGTAAAAGCCTACGTATAGTTGTGATTGGTATTGCTAGGGTTTCGAAGACCAGGGAGCGAATCCGCTTTGTCTGGCTTTCGAGTTGTTGTTGTCTGTCCCTAAACCGCGGTCGGGTCATCCCTTATATACATAGGTTGACGCTCGCCGGGCTACAGAGTCCCGAAGCCGGTTTATAACGGTATCCGGTTCGGCCTCTCTCTTTCTATCTTACTGTACAAGTTACATGACTAGGCCGGTTTACATTTACATACTGTAACTCGCCTTTGGGCCCTCCGTAAAGCGCTAGCATCTTTACATCTTCATGGGCTTCTAATCTTCAAAGAGTCAACCCGGCTACATAAGGCGGTCTACCTCCAGTAGTAATATCCCCAACATTAGGCCCCAGATTGGTTTGAACTTGTTCGTGTCAATCTTCCACACTTTAGAAAAAATCTTCTCTCTTGTCTTCATTTTTGATCTTGTAAACCGCCGTGACGTCATACTTCAAAATTATGATAAACCGTCCTGACGTCATCCATCCGTTGATATCGGAGACTTCCTTCATTTAATATATATCCAGTTATCGAGGAGACACCTTTATTAACTTATCCATTTTTTGGACTCCTCAATTCCCGCACTTGCCATTTTTCACTTCACCTTATAAATAGGACCGAGGGGTCATTTTCACCGTTTCCCCCCGTGCCTCTTCGCATCGTCTTCCTCGCGCCGCTCAGCCTCTGGAACTCCGCCATCACCGTCGACCGTCGTTTCTGCTCCGACCTCGGCCGCTGCATCGCCCTGAACGCACCAGAGAACTGCGGCGCCCTTCCGCTTCCTCACTAGCTCCGGTAAGTTCTCTGCTTTTTTCACCATAGATCTGTTCTAGGGTTTCGATATTCCTCGCAGTTCTTCTGAAGTTCATCAGTGCTATTCTTCCATGTTCTTCCTTTAATAGATGGACACTTCATGCTTGATACGTCTCTTACCGTAGCTTACCTACCATGATCATCACAAATCTTTATGCGCAAAGAACTGATCTGTCTATCAAAAATTGCTTCAGTTCTGCACCCCTTCAAGATCCAATTATTTTTGCTTTTCTGTCTTATCTCTAGATCCGAAAGTTTTATACATCACTGTGAGATCTGTTTCTCCTCGCACCAATATAAGCGATTTGACATTGGATAAATAGTCTATGCCATTAGCCCTCTGATAAACCGGAAGAGCATGTTACCTTCATAATTATGCTCCGGTTTAACAGTGTCTGATCAATCCTGTGCTAGCATTACCTTCTTTCTCATTATACTAGTCTCCGGGTTGTACCATTTATTATATCAGTACGTTTCTTACTCCCTTGTCTCTTGTGTATGATCATGCATAATTTATAAACCGGCCTTTCATTTTCAGTTTGTTCGCTTTGCAATGGCCAAACAATTCACTGCCTGCAACTGGGCTCGTTCCTGGGTTACTGAGGCTCAACTGGATGAGATGGTTAGCATCGGCTCTCTGCCTAAGAAAACTGAGATCAAATGGCGAGCCCCAGGAACTGAGAATCCTCCAACCCCAAGACAAGGTGAAGTGGTAATCTTTGTTGACCATATAGGCCGTGGTTTCAAACCACCGGGGTCAAAATTTTATCGATATGTGCTTGCCAGCTTCCAACTGCATCCACAAGATATTGGTCCCAATTCAGTCTCCAACTTATGCAATTTCCAAGTCTTCTGTGAAGCCTATTTACAGGAAGAACCAACTGCGGAATTGTTCCGGGATTTCTTTCACTTAAACCGATGCACAGAGTTTGTGAATGGCCCGAATACAGAGCTTGGTGGTGTCTCGATTCAAAAGCGGAAAGAAGTGGAATTTCCTCATGCCAAACACCATAGCCACCCAAAGGAATGGAACCAAACATGGTTCTATTGCAGAGACACTTCGCCTGAAGATGGGAATCCCCTCCCCGGCTTTCGAGATCATAGATTATCCAATACTCACCCAATGCCACAATGCATGAGCTCCTCAGAAAGGGCAAAATACGCTCCTCAAATCGCCAAGCTCCGGGCCTTTATGGCAAACAGTTTAACATGTGTGGATTTTGTACGCTGTTGGATATCCTGGAGTATCTTGCCACTAAGCCGGCGTCCCAGTTTAATGTGCGAATATACCGGTGAGGTTGACGATCCTCAACGCCACTGCAACATCCAATTATCTGAGGAAGAAGTTACTGAAGGGGTAAAGAAAATTCTGAATGAATCGGAACTGGTCTGTAGTCAAACCGGTTTGAATCCCTTCTACACCAAGAACAACCCGCCTGCTATAAGCATTACACTTCCTCTTCATCTCTAATATCTTTGACTTATACAAGCTGTACCCTTCTTCTTTATATGTATAGGGTGATGACCCTTTCTAGAAACGAAAATCCATAGAGAAAGCGGCAAGCCAACTGGAGATAAAGTGGCCAAACCAACCCGCCCGAAGACCAAAGCCGTAAAACGGACATCAAAGCGGAAAACGGCTAACCAGATTACTATGGAACTTGATGATGATACTGATGACCCAGAAGCTGAGGTAGAACTTGACTCACTTGGCTCTCTTTTTATGCATCTTGTTAACAATGATCTTCCTCAGGAGGAGGCCGAAGCTAGTCAGGCTGAGGACGTAGAGGTAATTACCCTTTCCTCCGGTTCAGACTCTATGCCAACACAAAAACCTCATCAAACAATCCGGAAAGTAAGCTTTTCTCATCCTCTTGCTCACTTGGATCCAACATTTATTTTGAAGACTCAACATCATGAGGCTCACCGGACAACTCGGCACAATGGCCAATAGGTCACCTCTACCGGTTTACCTGATACTCCGGTTCGGAAGCGTCGGTCTGAGGTCTCTCCTACTTCTGACCATTCTTACCCCAAGGCAGGTTATTTCAGACAGCCTCTTAATCCGTCCGATTCAAATTATCAGGTGACACCTCCTTCCTCTTCTGGTGAATCAACAACAACTCAACTCCCCCCTTTGAAAACTGTGGCTGGGTGAGTTACGAAAAACCTTTCCTTTCAATGCGCCCTACATCTTTTGAACATGATGTTAACCCTTTTTATTCTGTTTGCAGGGCCAAAGCCAGACCCAGCAAGAAAGCTCGGGTCACCAATCCGCCAGAAGACCCTGTTGCTGAAGAAGAAGAACCAAGAGGTGAACTGGAGCAAACAGGTGAACCGGAAGGCCTCCATTCTGAAACAACTTTTGATGATCTGCCCCTTGACGGCCAACATACTGACGAACCCATAGATGTTGAGCCTGCCGCCCCTGATGCTGAACCGGCAGAACCAAACCGGGCTAATCCAATGAAAGACACTGAAATTCCATCATCATCCGCCCAAAATCCTGAAGGCCAAGGCGATGACGTTATTATTACTGGAGCAGGCCACAGTTCTCCTGGTCATCCCGTCATTTTGGCTCAACATAGTGCCAAAGAAGAGCAAATTGCCAGGGATAAAGGTAAATGGAGCAGCAACTTATCAAACTATGCTCATCTTAACGCTGATGAGCTTCATTCCGTCTTCTTGAACCGTCTGCACTCAAACCGGGATTATGAAGCCGGTTTGGTGAATTTGATGAAAGAACGATATGAGATAAATTCTTCTCCCTTGCACATTGATTTATAGCTGAAATACTATTCCAAGTAGCCCCCAAGAGCCGTTTTATGATTGTCAATCATAAATCGGGTCTTTGTAACACTTTAAGCATCCCATCATTAATCCTTGCCAAGGCGTGTCTTCAATCATAGATAAAACTCATGTTTGAAAAATTAGATAACATTCTGTAGCATAGCCCCCAAAGGCCGGTTTAACTTGGCAAGTTAATCCGGTTTTTAATCCACACCGCCAGTTTAGAACAAACGTACATTAGCCCCCAAGTGTCAAGGATAATGCTTGCATTGTTCTGGAGACTTGCATAGAAGGTAGTATTTGAGAGCACATTAGCCCCCAAGTATGAAGTGGATTACTTGTTATATGCTTTATACTTAGTGCATATATATGTTGTTTTGTTGAAGATACCTTCAATGTTGCAGGCTGAACTGAGAAGCAAAGATGCCAAAAACTCTGACTTGCAAGAAAATGTGAAGTCACAACAAGCCGAAGCTACAAAAGCCAAAGAGGAGCTGACCCAGGCCCTGGCCGGAATGGAAAAGTTGAAAGAATCCTTCAATCAAGATCGTGCTGCATGGGAAATCGAAAAAGGCGGTTTGACCAAAAGAGCCGTAGATGCCGAGGAAGCCCTGAAACCGGTGGCTGAAGAACTAGCTGGTTTGAAGCGCCAAATCAACGCTATGACCTCTGCTATCTTTGGTAAGTATCTGCTTATGTATGTTGCATCAGTCAATGAATCTTAAAACTGATCACGATGTTGAAAAAAATCTTTGGCAGGAACTCGGATCACTCATCTTGGTGTAGATATGCGGATGAAGCTCAAAGCGGCATAAACATTGGTTGAGCAGCTATACTCTAGATCTCAGCGAGCCATTAGTACAGCAGCTTATAACAAACCGGCGCCAATGTTGATTAAGGAAACCCTTGAGAAGCTGGGCATGCTACCGGCGCGTATTGCCGAGTTGAAAAGAGCCGCTGCAAGAGCCGGAGCATTAACTGCTCTTATTCGAGCCAAGGCCTGGATTCCAGATCTTGAAGCGGAGGATATCATTAAAGGGTATCCAGGCGTTAAAGAAGACGGTTCAAACTTTGACAATGATGATCTTCAGCGGTTGACCAAACAGATGCGGCCAGCGGCCAGCAAATTAGCTGAAGACACCGATTTGTCCCATTTTCAACCGTTTTATGATGCAGAAGGGAAAAGACAGTCGGCCGAGATCCAAGAAGTCGGAGAACTTGTGCCTCCGATTCGTAAGCACACCTATGCCCCTGATATTAACCCTTCTGATCTTATCCATGAAGAAGTAGTATTCCAAGCTTTAACCGGAATCGATTGGTCAACGGCTGATTTCCAGCGGCTGGGGAGGGATGAAGAAGTGCGTACACCAACTGATCCGCAACCGTCAAACCGTCGTGATGAAGAGTCCTGATCCGGTCGCCGGTTTATATGGCTACTGTGAAAAACAATGGCACTGTTGAGCCGCTTTAAAGCTTCATGTAATAGGATAGCTGAAACTTTGTTTATCTGCCATGCCATCGAGCATGCTTCATAGCCCTTTGTGACAATCTGTGCCGCCATTCAGGATATATTTTATGCATAGTCTATGATGACTTGCCTTCCTCATTGAGTGAGCAAACGTGTATACAGCAAAGGTGTTTAACACCAACCGGATACGTTTGATAATCTCATCTTCATAATGCTGGTCTATCTATTAAACCGGAACAGTATACCTACCAGATTTTCTTCATAACACTGGTGATTTAGTCAAACCATACCGGGCCAGTGACCACCGGTTTATAACTAATCTTGAGCTAACAGCTGGTGGTTGGAAAGCAAGCCGGATCAAGGATGCCGGTTTATCAAAAAATACTTATGATTGTCAACAAACAAAATTCAAATAGGAAAATATGCGAGGCTTTTTACGAGCTGCCAGGCTCCAAATCGAGGCTTTTCATGGGCTGCCAGGCCTCTGAGTTAAACCATTTAACAAAGCCTTTTAAGATGGGCCTCCAATTAACCAATCACCGTTTTAACTATGACAAGTTCAGGGTCTGTAAAAGATTGACTTATCAAACGTTCGATGGGTCATGCCAGGATTACCTGGATAGGAGTGGCTTACTTGATGAAGGCAGGTTAACCCGGGGTTTTAGGTGAATACACCAGGCTTCCAAGCCGTGGCTTGATAGCCAATTACGAGGGTCCTTCCAAACGCTTTGTTGCTTTGCAAAAAAGAGCCCCCAAATAACTTTGTGAGCGATGCTCAGCGTGTGCCTATGTTTGAGTTTGTACAGTGTACAATACTGTCTTTGGCTCCACAAATTTTTCCTTGTGTGGCTGAAATGCCTATCAAGAGGTGTAGTTGTGGTTCAAACATGACCAAGCCCCCTAGTGATTTTCTTTATCTTTATGCAATTGCTAAATTCGGTTTAACAACGACTCCGCGTTGACCGTTAACTTGTAAAAGCACACATATGATATAAGAAAGAACAGATACCCCGCTTGTAACGGAGGCTCCGGTTTATTATATGGTATATACACTGTCATAAATATGTACAGGTGAAAAAGCCTATGGCTTCAAGTATAGTAAGGCCAAAGGAGAGCTATGTTCCATGGCCGCTTTGTCTCCTCCTCCGATTGACGTGAGTCTTCATGCTCTCGAACATCAATGAGGTAGTAGGATCCGTTGTGCAGATTTTTGCTGACCACAAAGGGTCCTTCCCAAGGGGGGATAACTTATGCATATCAGTCTGATCCTGGATGAGCCGGAGCACCAAATCACCTTCTTGAAAGGTTCTAGTTTTAACCCGGCGGCTGTGATAACATCGAAGATCTTGTTGATAAATCGCCGAACGCATTGCTGCAAGATCCCGCTCTTCATCCAACAGGTCCAGAGAATCCTGACGTGCCTTCTCATTATCAGCTTCAACATAAGCTGCCACACGAGGCGAATCGTGACGGATGTCACTAGGAAGAACCGCCTCTGCTCCATAAACCATGAAGAAAGGCGTGTAACCCGTAGACCTATTGGGTGTGGTGTTGATGCTCCATAACACAGAAGGTGGCTCCTCGACCCAACAACCCGGTGTCCGCTTTAAGGGAACCATAAGCCTTGGTTTGATACCCCGCAGAATTTCTTGATTTGCCCTTTCCGCTTGACCATTAGATTGGGGGTGAGCCACTGATGCTAGACCAAGCCGGATGTGCTCACGTTGACAGAATTCTTCCATATCTCCTTTTGACAAGTTAGTGCCATTATCTGCTATAATGCTATGTGGAAAGCCAAACCGGAATATCACCTTTTTGATGAATTGAACCGTTGTGGCTGCATCACACTTGTTGACTGGCTCTGCCTCTACCCATTTAGTGAATTTATCAACTGCTACTAACAGATGGGTCTTCTTGTCCTTGGAGCGCTTGAAGGGTCCAACCATATCCAGCCCCCAAGTGGCAAACGACCACGTAATTGGAATCATCCGCAACTCTTGAGCCGGAACGTGCGCACGGCGGGCAAACTTTTGACATCCATCACATCTTTTGACTAAATCCTCTGCATCAGCACGCGCCGTCAACCAGTAAAAACCGTGCCAAAAAGCTTTAGCAACCAACGACTTTGAACCGGTGTGATGACCACAATCCCCTTCATGAATTTCTCGCAAAATCTCACAACCTTCTTGAGGAGAAACGCATCGTTGAATCGCTCCTGAAACACTGTAACGATTTAACTCCCCGTTGAGTATGGTCATGGACTTGGAACGCCGGATTATCTGTCGAGCCAACGTTTCCTTAGCTGGTAACTTGACCCGGATCATGTAATCCAGATATGGGATCGCCCAATCCGGTATGGCATGCAAAGCTGCCACCAATTGAGCCTCCGGATCAGGAACATCCAAATCTTCTTCGGTTGGTATTTTGACTGACGGATTGTGCAACACATTAAGAAAGACATTGGGCGGAACCGGTTTACATTGGGAACCAAGACGAATTAAATCGTCCGCCGCTTCATTCTTCTGCCGGTCTATATGGTCCACCTAATAACCTTTAAAGTGACCAGCCACTGTGTCCACCTCTCGCCGATATGCAGCCATGAGTGGGTCCTTAGAATCCCAAGTGCCAGACACTTGCTGAGCCACTAGATCTGAATCGCCGAAGCACTTAACCCGGCTCAAATTCATCTCTTTAGCCATCCGAAGACCGTGGAGTAAAGCCTCATATTCAGCCACATTGTTAGTACAAGGGAACATTAAACGGAGGACATAACAAAACTTATCACCTCGTGGGGAAGTTAATATGACTCCAGCCCCCGAACCCTCTAGCTGTCTGGACCCATCAAAATGAATAGTCCAATATGTATTATCTGGTTTCTCCTCAGGTGCCTGTAACTCCGTCCAATCGTTGATGAAATCTACGAGTGCCTGGGACTTGATCGCCGTGCGGGGTATATATCTGAGCCCGTGGGGTCCAAGCTCAATGGCCCATTTGGCAATCCGGCCAGTTGCCTCTCTGTTTTGAATGATGTCACCCAGAGGAGCTGAACTGACTACTGTGATAGGATGGCCCTGAAAATAGTGTTTGAGCTTCCGGCTTGCCATAAACACCCCATACACCAGTTTCTGCCAATGCGGATACCTCTGCTTTGACTCAATGAGCACCTCACTGAAATAATAAACCGTTCGTTGAACCGGATACTCTTTGCCAGGCTCTTTGCGCTCTACCACAATGGCTACGCTGACAGCCCGGGCATTAGCAGCCACATATAATAATAAGGGCTCTTTATTGATCGGTGCTGCCAGCACAGGCGGTTCCACGAGCTGTTTCTTCAGATCTTCAAACGCCTTATCAGCTGCTTCACTCCAGACAAAGTTATCCGTTTTATTGAGCATCTGATATAAGGGAATGGCCTTCTCTCCAAGGCGGCTGATAAACCGGCTCAAGGCTGTAATCCGGCCGGCCAGACGTTGCACATCGTTAATACACGCAGGTTTAGCCAAGGACGTAATCGCTGCAATCTTTTCCGGATTAGCCTCAATGCCTCTGTTTGAAACCAGAAAGCCTAATAGCTTGCTTGTCGGGACACCGAAAACACACTTCTCCAGATTGAGCATCATCTTGTAGACCCGGAGATTGTCAAAAGTTTCCCGTAGATCATCTATCAAAGTCTCCTCCTTTCTGGATTTGACCACAATATCATCTACATACGCATGGACATTGCGCCCAATTTGCTTATGAAGGCAATTCTGAACACATCGTTGGTAAGTTGCCTGGGCACTCTTGAGTCCAAAGGGCATGGAAACATAGCAGAAGGCTCCAAAGGGAGTTATAAAGGTTGTCTTCTCCTGGTCCTTAACTGCCATTTTGATCTGATGATAACTAGAGTAAGCATCCAAAAAACACAAATGGTAGCATCAATTATCTGATCAATGCGAGGGAGAGCAAAGGGGTCTGCAGGGCAAGCCTTGTTTAAATCTGTGTAGTCCACACACATGCGCCAAGTGCCGTTTTTCTTAAGAACCAACACCGGATTGGCTAACCACTCTGGATGAAAAACTTCAACCAGCAGCCAACAAACGGGCGACCTCTTCACCTATAGCCTTGCGCCTTTCCTCGTTGAAGTGGCGGAGGAACTGTCGGACCAGTTTGAATTTCGGATCAATGTTGAGTGTGTGCTCAGCGAGTTTTGTCGGTACACCTGGCATGTCAGATGGTTTCCATGCAAAGATGTCCCGATTCTCACGGATGAACTCGATGAGCGCGCTTTACTATTTGGGATCCAGGTTAGCGCTGATGCTGAACTGTTTGGATGAATCGCCAGGGACAAAGTCAACCATCTTAGTGTCTGTAGCTGATTTGAACTTCAATGCTGGATCATGTTCCGTGGTTGGCTTTTTTAAGGAGGTCATGTCTGCCGGATCAACTTGCTCCTTATAGAATGTTAACTCCTCCATGGCACAAACCGACTCAGCATAAGCCGCATCGCCTTCTTCACACTCCAAAGCAATCTTTCTACTTCCATGTACTGTGATAGTCCCCTTATGACCTAGCATTTTAAGCTGCAGGTAAACATAACATGGCCTTGCCATAAAATTAGCATAAACCGGCCGCCCAAACAGAGCGTGGTACGGACTTTTGATCTTCACCACCTCAAATGACACTGTTTCTGACATTGAATCGTAGTCATCTCCAAAAGCTACCTCCAAAGCTATCTTACCAACAGGATACGCAGACTTACCAGGCACCACACCATGAAATACCATATTTGACGGTTTAAGATCCTTATCTGTCAACCCCATACGGCAGAATGTATCATAATACAAAATATTGATACTACTTCCCCCATCCATGAGCACTTTAGTGAACTTGTATCCCCCAACTTGAGGGGCTACCACCAAGGCCAAATGACCTGGATTATCAACCCGGGGCGGGTGATCCTCTCTGCTCCACAAAATAGGTTGCTCCGACCAGCGTAAATACTAAGGTACTGCCGGCTCAACAGAGTTGACTACCCTTTTGTGAAGCTTCTGATCACGTTTGCACAAACTAGTAGTGAAGACATGATATTGCCCACTATTCAGCTGTTTGGGATTGCTCTGATAACCCGACTGCTGCTGCTGCTGCTCACTCCCCTGATGGTTGTAACCTCCCTGGTTGCCTTGGTGTCCTTGATTGACGTGTCCGGTTTGATTGCCTGGAAACCCTGAACCGGAACCATCGCCTCCGTAACCTGGCCCGTGGAAACCTCCTCCTGAACCGCCAGGCGGGCCGTTGTCATATTGGAACATATGGAATTCTTGAAATCCCGCATGATATAACAATCTTTCCATAGATGTGATGCCGATTTCTCCTTTGATCCATGCTTTGGACAGGGCTGATTTAACAAACGCTCCAAATTGTTGCCTGGACCTCCACCCCTCTGGGGCTGCTTGCCTTTATGGTGCTGGCCATTCCCCTGCGCGTTGGTATTTGCGACAAAGTCCAAACCACTGCCGGCCTTGCGCTTACCAACATTTCCATGGCCTGCCGGATTGTGTTGTTGGCCTTTGGCATTGCCGGTCTTCTTACCCTTCTCCGGTTTATCCTCCTCTGAATCTGGATCCTTGGTATTATCTGAATCGGCGTATTTAACCAAAGCAGCCATGAGTGTTGACATGTCGTTGCAGTGACGTTTGAGCCTTCCCAACTTCTGTTTCAACTGTTTGAAACGGCAATTACCCTCTAACATTAACACTGCGGTGTCTGCGTTGATACGATCTGACGAATGCAAAATCGCCAAGACCCGTTTGACCCAATGGGTCATGGACTCCCCTTCCTCTTGGACACAAGCGCCAGATCTACAATTGACATCGGCTGCTTACACGTATCCTTGAAGTTCTGGATAAACCGGTGCTTCAATTCGGCCCATGATCCAATAGAGTTGGTCGGCAAGCTCTTCAACCAAGTGCGAGTTGTTCCTTCCAACATCATGGTGAAATATTTAGCACACACCGCCTCGTCCACATCTAACATCTCCATTACCATCTCATAGCTCTCCACCCATGCCTCTGGCTACAAATCGGCGGTATAATTTGGTACCTTACGAGGTCCCTTGAAATCCTTGGGTAGTCGCACATTACACAAAGCAGGAGATAAACACGGTACCCCTAAGGAACTGAACATTGCCCCTGGCTCCACGGAGGCAGTGGGGTGAACCGGAGTATGCTGTCGTGCCTCGTGTCGAGCTGTCAACTCGGCCTCTTGACGTGCGCGGCCATGATCCACAACATCTTGCGCATTAGCACCCCCCCCCCCAACCGGGTTGTTCCCTCGTGGCGAATTTTAGCGGCGTGCACTACTGGACATGGCCGGTTCATCTTCCACGTGTCTGCTATAACTTCGGCTTGGGCTGGGAGTGGAGTGAATCCTCTCACGGCTGTGTGAATATGCTTGCTATTGATTTAGTGATGTCTGAAGGAGATCCCTGGCCCGACGTGCTTCCACTGCAACTGGTGACTCGCCGTCGGTTGGGAGGACCGCCAGGCGTGACGCAGCGGCCACAATGTTGTCCAACGGGTTGGAATAATGCCCGGGCGGCGTTGATGGTACAATGTTGTTCTGGCGAGGCAGGTCCGTCGTGCGCAGCTGAACCGGCGCTCCTGCTCCCGGCGCCCCCGCCTGGTTTAGTGTGGGTTGGTTGCCAGCTCCTGCACCTGGCGTGTTGAAAAGATTCTACGGCTCATAAACCGACGGGAGATGTGATCGGTACCTTCTTCTCATGACTTCCTCTGAAGCATTCTGATCCAGTCTAATCCGGTAAGCATGTGCTTCCAACTCGGCCCGCTCCATAGCCATCCTGGCGTTCTCTGCTGCCAGGTCCGCCTTGGCCTGGGCTATCTGATCTTTCACCTTTGCAATCTCCGCATCATGCTGATCCCTGGGTGCTGCGTCTACCTCCGCGGACATCAATGTTGCTAGAGCGTCGAACAAATCAGATAAGACTTGGGCTGGAGGTGGCGCCGAGCTTCCTGCCCCTACTGGTGTGGTCGTTGTTGAACCGGAGAGCATTGCTGCGGCGGTAGATGAATGAGGCGCCGATTGTGTGCCGGCCATGAAGATGGTGGCCCGGTTTGGCAGACTGGGGGAATCCGGAATTCTGTTGCCCTCGGATCCTCCCTCAATCCGGCCGTCCTGCAACTGGTAAAGCGATTCGGTTTCTCTAGAAGACTCATCATCAGAGCAGACTACGGTTTCTCCTTCGGACACCGGTCCGTCCTCGTGCCCTGATCCATGGATGACACCTACGAAAACATGCCTTGCCTCGGGCTGAACCGGCGAAGGACTTGCACGCCGAGCTATTTCGATGATGTCGGTGCAGATGTCCGGCTCGGGGGCCGGTTCGCCAATCTTGCTGATGAAGACGTGAATCCCACCAAAGGGGACCCGGTACCCGTATTCGATTGAATCGGCCTCGGGACCCCATCCTGTGTTGTCGATGTAGAGCTTGCCGTGGCGACTCTTCGTCATTCGGCCCACAGCGTATCCCTTAAGTCCATCGAAGCTGCCCTTTAAGAACTCGAAACCATCATGCGATAGCCCCACGGTGGGCGCCAACTGTCGTGGGTTTGTCACGGCAGATGTCCTCGTGAAAGGACTTAGTTGTGGAGCCATCGCAACGGGTTAGCTTAAAGGGGTTAAACCGGACAAGGGGACACGGGAGTTTATACTAGTTCGCCCCCTTCGATGAAGGTAAAAGCCTACGTCTAGTTGTGATTGGTATTGCTAGGGTTTCGAAGGCCAGGGAGCGAATCCGCTTTGTCTGGCTTTCGAGTTGTTGTTGTCTTTCCCTAAACCGCGGCCGGGTCGTCCCTTTATATACATAGGTTGACGCCCGCCAGGCTACAAAGTCCCGAAGCCGGTTTATAAATGTATCCGGTTCGGCCTCTCTCTTTCTATCTTACTATACAAGTTACATGACTAGGCCGGTTTACATTTACATACTGTAACTCGCCTTTGGGCCCTCTGTAAAGCGCTAGCATCTTTACATCTTCATGGGCTTCTAATCTTCAAAGAGTCAACCCGGCTACATAAGGCCGGTTTACCTCCAGTAGTAATATCCCCAACAGGAGCCGTACACTCATTGGAGTAGTGTCCGGGTCTTCCACAATTGTAGCAATTTCGTTCACGACTCGAAGATCTTTTATCATTGTAGGACTTTGACTTGGAACTTCTTTCCTTGCTTCTATTCCTGTAAAACTTGTTGAAGTTCTTCATCATTAGGCTCAATTCTTCATTGAAGTTTTTTTTTCTCACTTGATGATGTGGGAGCATCACATGAGGCTTTGTAAGCACCACTTGACTTGTTGTGAAGCTCTTCCTTATCTTTGAGTGACATCTCATGAGCAACAATCCTTCCAATGACTTCCGTTCGCTTGAGATCTTTGTAATTGGGCATCATTTGGATCAATGTGCATACGGTATCATATTTTCCATCCAAGGCTCTTAGGATCTTCTTGATGATGAATCTATTGGTCATCTCTTCACTTCCTAAGCCGGCAATCTCATTTGTGATGAGAGCAAGCCTAGAGTACATTTCAGCGACAACTTCACCATCCTGCATTTTGAACTTGTCAAGTTGACTTTGAAGCACATCCAATTTGGATTCCTTGACGGAGTCGGTACCTTCGTGCATATCAATCAAAGTATCCCAAATTTCCTTTGCACTCTCAAGACAGCTGATTTTGTTGAATTCTTCGGGGCACAATCCGTTGAAGAGAATATCACAAGCTTGAGCATTGTATTGTAGCGTCTTCAACTCTTCCGCGCTAGCCTCACAGTTCGGTTCTCTCCCATCAAAGAATTCACCTTGCAAGCCAATACACACAATAGCCCAAACAGTAGGGTTATGTCCAAGAATGTGCATTTTCATCTTATGCTTCCAACTAGCAAAATTAGTACCATCAAAGTAAGGACCTCTACGGTGGTAATTTCCCTCACTAGACGCCATACTCTCCTAGGTTGTGAAACCAAGGCTATGATCATCAAAGCTATGGAAATCAAGGCAAATGGAGACCAACGCTCTGATACCACCTGTAGGATCGAAAGTATGTCTAGAGGGGGGTGATTAGACTACTTGACCAAATAAAAATCTAGCCTTTTCCCAATTTTAAGTCTTGGCAGATTTTAGCAACTTAGCATAAACAAGTAATCAACCTACACATGCAATTCTAAGAGTATAGCAGCGGAATGTAAAACAATTGCATATGAAGGTAAAGGGAGGAGTTTGGAGGGAGCAAACGCAATGTAGACACAGAGATTTTTGGTGTGGTTCTGATAGGTGGTGCTATCGTACATCCATGTTGATGGAGACTTCAACCCACGAAGGGTAACGGTTGCGCGAGTCCACGGAGGGCTCCACCTATGAAGGGTCCACAAAGAAGCAACCTTGTCTATCCCACCATGGCGATCGCCCACGGAGGACTTGCCTCACTAGGGTAGATCTTCACGAAGTAGGCGATCTCCTTGCCTGTACAAAATCCTTGGTTCAGCTCCACAATCTTGACGGAGGCTCCCAAGTGACACCTAACCAATCTAGGAGACACCACTCTCCAAAAGGTAATAGATGGTGTGTTGATGATGAACTCCTTGCTCTTGTGCTTCAAGTGATAGTCTCCTCAACACTCAACTCTCTCTCATAGGATTTGATTTGGTAGAAAGATGATTTGAGTGGAAAGCAACTTGAGGAAGGCTAGAGATCAAGATTTATGTGGTTGGAATGGAATATCTTGACCTCAACACAAGTGTAGGTGGTTCTCTCTCAGAAAAAATATGTTGGAAGTGTAGGCATGTTCTGATGGCTCTCTCTCCGAATGAAGAGTCGGTGGAGGGGTATATATAGCCTCCACACAAAATCTAACCGTTACACACAAATCACCAAACTCGGTGGGACCAAATCATATAACTCGGTCGGACCGATTTGGTTCATAACGTGACCATTAGGCATTTCGGTGGGACCGATTCCATTAGGGTTAGGGCATAACGTAATCTTAGTGAGACTGATTACACAAACTCGGTGGGACCGATGTTGGTAATACGCAAATAGAGAGTTGGTCAGGCAAACTCGGTGGGACCGATTCGCTCATCTCAGTTAGACCGAAATGTTACGAAGGGGAAATAGAGAGTTTGCATTGCAATCTCGGTGGGACCGATCGCTCACCTCGGCTGGACCGAAACGTTACGAAGGGAAACAGAGAGTATGCAATCCCATCTCAGTGAGACCGAGATCCTATCGGTGAGACCGAAGTGACTAGGGTTTCTGGCAATAGCTATGTCAAGTGAACTCGGTGGCGCCGGATAGAAGATTTCGGTGGGGCCGAGTTTGACTTTTGGTTTTGGACATATGTGGATATGAGAAAGTGGTTGAGGGTTTTTGGAGCATATCACTAAGCATTTTGAGCAAGGAACTCATTAAGCAACACCTCACCCCCTTTTAATAGTATTGGCTTTTCCTATGGACTCAATGTGATCTTGGATCACTAAAAGTAAAATGTAGAGTCTTGTGCTTTGAGCTTGAGCCAATCTTTTGTCCCTAGCATTTTGAGGGGTCCACTTTCTAATCCATGCCATGCCAATCATTGAGCTTTTCCTGAAATATTTATCTTCAAGTAGCATTAGCTTAATGAGCTATATGTTGTTAGGAAATACCAAAACCACCCAGGGATAGTTGCACTTTCAGATGCGACGGAAGAGCATCGTCTGAATCACATTTGTGAGACCGGTGTTCGAACCCAACACGTTGGAGATGTGTTTCTGCAGCATCTGCACCTCCTGTTGGGACCCCCAATCAAGGCCCTTGGCGGTCCATGAGGTGAGTCTCGTGGGGGGTCCGGATCTGAAGTCAGGTGTGGCCGCCCAGTTGGTGTCGTGGGGTTCGGTGATGTAGAACCACTTCTACTACCACACCTTGACTGTCTCCACAAATGCCCCTTTGGGCTAGACGGCGTTGGGAAGCTTGCTTACCATAGCCCCGCCGCAGTCCGCGTGCTGTCCATCGGCCACCTTCGGCTTCAGATCATAGACCTTGAGCCACAGGCCGAAGTGTGGGGGATGCGGAGAAGAGCCTCACACACGATGATGAACGCCGATATGTGAAGGAAGGAATTTGGGGCTAGATTGTGGAAATCTAGCCCGTAATAGAACATGAGGCCTTGGACAAAGGGGTGGAGGGGAAACCCTAGTCCTCTGAGGAAATGGGCGATGAACACGACCCTCTCGCTAGGCTCCGGCGTGGGGATAACCTGATCTATGTCAGGGAGCCTGTGCGCGATATCCGCGGACAGATAGCCCGCACTCTTGAGCTCCTTGATGTCCTTCTCAGTGATGGAGGATGCCTCCCACTTGCCCTTGGAACCAGACCCGACCATTGCTGGGGAGGGTGGCAGTGGTGGGAAAGATTGGAGTTTTTGGGTGCTACAGCTTGAAGGTTGGAAGACAGAAGCTAGAGGAAGGCGTGGGGAAAAAAGAAGGGATTTTTACCCTCTTATAGGCGATGAAAATACCAAACTACCCCCTCTCAAGCCATAAACCTCGCTTGTTCCCCACGAGATCGTGCGTAAGGCGTGGTTGGGTTACCCAAACCATATTGATGAGAATCCCGTAATGGGCGGGCATGATCTCTATTTTGACAAGACGTGCCAATGGAGGCTAAGCCTCAAAATGCGAAACGGGAGGCGTGAAAATGGTTCAAAATGTTGAAGAGTCAAGTATGACGCTTCGCCAAAAAAATTGTCAGTAAAGACACTGTTCCTGTTTTGATGTCTTGCCTTCGTGGCTAAGGCTTGTATTGATTATACAGAGCCGGACACAGCTCCTTTATGCAGGAAGCTGACTTAAAAAATTCAGGAGGAGGCACCCGCCTTGCAATGTCGAAGATAATCTGCGTACCGAACACATCGTCATTGAAGACTGGTTCAGGGGCTACTGAGGGAGTCCTGGATTAGGGGGTCCTCGGGTGTCTGGATTATTCAATATGGGCCGGACTGATGGGCTGTGACGATAAAGCAGAAGACTATCCCTCGTGTACGGATAGGAGTCCCCTATGCGTGGATGGCAAGTTTAGTGTCCGGGTGTACTCTTTCTTTCCTTTGCAAACCGACTCTGTACAACCCTAGGCCCCTCCCGTGTGTATATAAACCATAGGCGTTAGTCCATAGAGGCTATCAGAATAATCATAGGCTAGATAACTAGGGTTTAGCCATTACGATCTCGAGGTAGATCAACTCTTGTAACCCTTATACACATAGAATATAATCAAGCAGGACGTATGGTTTTACCTCCTTTAAGAGGGCCTGAACCTGGGTAAAACATTGTGTCCCTTGTTACCATCGATCCTCACATACACAGCTTGGGACCCCCTACCCGAGGTCTGCTGGTTTTGACACCGACACTCGCTTTGACGATGGTCGTGTGCATGTCCCTCGAGCATGTAGCCAGCCGCATGGCGCTCAACATATCCATACACGAACAACAGAGGTCAAGGATATCATTGGGGAGATTGCTCCAATCGCGGCTCATATGGTTGCTGCGCGGTTCGTATTCGGCCATGGTGGAGTTTGGAAGCTGGGGTTTTCGGGGGCTTGATTTATGGGGGAGAAGGCTCTCGGTGCTAGAGTGGCTAGCGAGGGAATAGTGGTACTGGGGGAGGCGAGCAAGGCAAGGGTACGCGGGGGCACTGTGAGATGATGAAGAGTGACCTCAGGATCTCCGGCGAGATGGAGATGGAGTGGTTCTAGGGGAGAGGGAGACGAGGCGAGGCATGCTATACACCGGCGGTGACAGTGACTGCACAGTGTACATGGTGAGGCTGACTTTGGTAACCCGAACACGCCGCCTGGACTAGTGTCACCTCGGGCGCAGGGTCTTGTCACTTCACTGTGAGGACCGGATGAATAATATTTTGACCATAAAGTGTACCACAGTTGCACTACTACTAGTAGGAACATATGGAGTAGTACTGTATAGCGGAAATAGGTCTCCGTGCTACCATGCCTCTGGGTTCACTTCATCCTCTAGGTATCATCCATATTGCGAGCAGAACCAAATTATCGTGCATGCGGAAGCGCGAAGAAGGTTTTTTTTTCTTTTTTGAGGATAACTGCATATTCCTTAACCAGAGAATGTTGTGTCTCCCACGCACGCGCCAATATCCAACCGAACCAACTACGACACATTTTTTTATATTTGTTTGCATAGGTCCCACCTGTCAGGAGGGGTGCAGAAATAAAAAGGAATCATAAAATGTCTCGCCATGATGATTCGAAAGAGTGACCTCAACTAGCCAGTGGCACATGTAGCGCTAGAAGGATGGGCACGTACACGGATAGTCACCACTCCTCAGTCTACCTGCAGAGCCTTTTCGTTTAGTCTACCTAGTCATCTAATCAACTGCCTGCACGCCACTTCTCCCATTTACTTCTCCATCGGGAACCGATTTTCCTTGGATTCTTCACCTCTCCTTCATCTTCATTTGCATCCAAACCCCATTGCATTCACATTGTTTTAACCTCTTCACATACTCCTGGAGTAATTCCGAAGCCCCTTTAAATAATCATTTTCTTCAGTTAGATTAGCCATCTAATCCTAATTCTCCAAACCATAGCCCTCCGATCCAGCGGTTCCAAATGGCGAAAGAGATCTAGATGCAGGTTTTTAGCATCCAACATGTCCTCATCGATGGCTTGTTGAGCATAGTTGCCACCGTCACCGACCACCCAAGGGTTGTTCGGAAGTGGATCAACAATGTATCCAACTCCCTCTAAAAGGTAGAGATGAAGGTCATCGGTCTCGACGCAGACTACACGGAGCGTGCCACTGGGAAGATCCAACGCGCCGCCATCCTTCAGCTGTGCCTCGAAGATGATGTCTTGGTGTACCACATCATACACGCGCCCTCCATACTAGGTGAGCTCCACGATTTCTTGTCTCAGGAGGATATATAATTATGTGGGGCAGCCATCGAAGGGGACAAATAGAAGCTGGCACCGTACAACCTTGATTTGAAAAGCATCACTGACCTACAAACCATAATCAAAATTCCTATAGAATATTGTGATAAATAGACACCAACCCTATTCGACGTAGCAAATTTTGTGCACGGTAAAAATGTTCAGAAGGGTGGCGAGATGTTGGCATTAAGGTTGTCTAGATGGGAGAATTATCCCTTAATGTATGAGCGGATAAAATATGTTGCCCTCAATGCTCGTCTGAGTTTCGAAATAGCTGCAAGGTCCAAAGAGCTTGTAGCGAAGCCGTCTCCCATGGAAGAAGAAGGAGAAGAAGAAGCA
>NC_041388.1:304669059-304768427 GCF_002162155.2 Triticum dicoccoides | reverse complement strand
AAGAAGAAGAAGAAGAAGAAGAAGAAGAAGAAGAAGAAGAAGAAGAAGAAGAAGAAGAAGAAGAAGAAGAAGAAGAAGAAGAAGAAGAAGAAGAAGAAGAAGAAGAAGAAGAAGAAGAAGAAGAAGAAGAAGAAGAAGAAGAAGAAGAAGAAGAAGAAGAAGAAGAAGAAGAAGAAGAAGAAGAAGAAGAAGAAGAAGAAGAAGAAGAAGAAGAAGAAGAAGAAGAAGAAGAAGAAGAAGAAGAAGAAGAAGAAGAAGAAGCTGCACCAGCAGTAGGGCATTATGGATGGATGAACTATTTCCTCTCTTGTAAAAAAATATTTCCTCTTTGTGTATATTGATATAGATGAACTATTTCGATGGTGTGCAAGTCTTTGGAACAAGTAGCGGCGTAGGCCCGCTTGACTATTTATCCGCCTAGCTTTCTCTACTACTCCTTCCAGTGATCGGTATGCAATGCATGTGTCAGTAGACATGATAGCTTTTCCATGGAAGTTGAACTACGACGACTGCTACCTCTTGAGCATGCGTTGGTTTTCCCTTGAAGAGGAAAGGGTGATGCAGTAAAGTAGCGTAAGTATTTCCCTCAGTTTTGGAGAACCAAGGTATCAATCCAGTAGGAGACTACACACAAGTCGCCTAGTACCTGCACAAACAAACAAGAACCTCGCAACCAACGCGATAAAGGGGTTGTCAATCCCTTCACGATCACTTAAGAAAGTGAGATCTGATACAGATAATAAGATAAATATTTTTGTTATTTTTGTTGTATAGATTGGAAAGTAAAGATTGCTAAATAAATATTAAACGAGAATTGTAGATCGGAAACTTATATGATGTAAAGTAGACCCGGGGGCCATAGGTTTCACTAGTGGCTTCTCTCAAGATAGCATATATTATGGTGGGTGAACAAATTACTGCCGAACAATTGATAGTAAAGCGCATAGTTATGAGAATATCTAGGCACGATCATGAACATAGGCATCACGTCCGTGTCAAGTAGACCAAAACGATTCTGCATCTACTACTATTACTCCACACATCGACCGCAATCCAGCATGTATCTAGAGTATTAAGTTCATAAGAACAGAGTAACGCATTAGGCAAGATGACATGATCTAGAGGGATAAACTCAAGCAATATGATATAAACCCCATCTTTTTATCCTCGATGGCAACAATACAATACGTGCCTTGCTGCCCCTACTGTCACTGGGAAAGGACACCACAAGATTGAACCCAAAGCTAAGCACTTCTCCCATTGCAAGAAAGATCAATCTAGTAGGCCAAACCAAACTGATAATTCAAAGAGACTTGCAAAGATATCATATCATGCATATAAGAATTCAGAAAAGAATCAGATATTGTTCACAGATAAACTTGATCATAAACCCACAATTCATGCGATCTTGGCAAACACACCGCAAAAAGAATTACATCGAATAGATCTCCAAGAACATCGAGGAGAACTTTGTATTGAGATCCAAAGAGAGAGAAGAAGCCATCTAGCTAATAACTATGGACCCGAAGGTCTGTGGTAAACTACTCACACATCATTGGAGAGGCTATGGTGTTGATGTAGAAGACCTCCGTGATCGAATCCCACTCTGGCAGATTGCCGAAAAAGGTCCCCAGATGGGATCTCACGGGTACAGAAGGTTGCGGCGGTGGAAAAGTGGTTTTGTGGCTCCCCTGGATGTTTTCAGGGTATAAGAGTATATATAGGCGAAAGAAGTAGGTCGGTGGAGCTGCGAGGGGCCCACGAGGGTGGGGGCGCGCCTGCCCCCCTGGGTGCGCTGCCCTATCTCGTGGCCGCCTCGCTGCTTCGTTGACCTCCACTCCAAGTCTCCTGGATTGCGTTTGTTCCAAAAAAGATCCTCATGAAGGTTTCGTTCCGTTTGGATTCCTTTTCTGCAAAACACTGAAATAGGCAAAAAACAACAATTTGCACTGGGCCTTCGGTTAATAGGTTAGTCCCAAAAATAATATAAAAGTGCATAATAAAGCCCATTAAACATCCAAAACAGATAATATAATAGCATGGAACAATCAAAAATTATAGATACATTGGAGACGTATCAAGCATGCCCAAGCTTAATTCCTGCTCGTCCTCGAGTAGGTAAATGATAAAAACAGAATTTTTGATGTGGAATGCTACCTAACATAATTTTCAATGTATTCTCTTTATTGCGACATGAATGTTTTGATCCAAAAGATTCTAGAAAGAAGTTTAATATTGACATAAAAATAATAATACTTCAAGCATGCTAACCAAGAAATTATGTCTTATCAAAATAACATAGCCAAAGAAAGCTTATCCCTACAAAATCATATAGTTTGGCCATGCTTCATTTTTGTCAAACAAAATGCTCCCATCACACACAAACCCGATGACAAGCCAAGCAATTGTTTCATACTTATGTTGGGGAACGCGGTAATTTCAAAAATTTCCTACGCACACGCAAGATCATGGTGATGCATAGCAACGAGAGGGGAGAGTATCGTCTATGTACCCTTGTAGACCGTAAGCGGAAGCGTTATGACAATGCGGTTGATGTAGTCGTACATCTTCACGATCGACCGATCGTAGTAC
Source organism: Triticum dicoccoides (assembly GCF_002162155.2). Classification (NCBI taxonomy): domain Eukaryota; kingdom Viridiplantae; phylum Streptophyta; class Magnoliopsida; order Poales; family Poaceae; genus Triticum; species Triticum dicoccoides. The sequence continues at coordinate 304,765,835 of NC_041388.1, read as the reverse complement.
CGAACATACGACACCTCCGTGATCTGCACACGTTCAGCTCGGTGACGTCCCACAAGCTCACTATGCAATAGAGATTCGAGGGAGAGTTTCGTCGGCATGATGGCGTGATGACAGTGTTGATGAAGCTACCAACGTCGGGCTTCGCCTAAGCACCGCTACAATCTGACCGAGGTGGATTATGGTGGAGGGGAGCACCGCATATGGCTAAAAGATCAATGATCAACTTGTGTGTACATGGGGTGCCCCCCTCCCCCATATATAAAGGAGTGGAGGAGGGGGAGGGCCGGCCCTCTACTATGGCGCGCCCTAGGGAGTCCTACTCCCACCGGGAGTAGGATTCCCCCCTTCCATGTAGTAGGAGTAGGAGAGAAGGAAAGAGAAGAGAAGGAAGGAGGGGGCGCCGCCCCTCCCCCTAGTCCAATTCGGACTAGGCTTAGCCTCCCCTCTCTCTTTCCCCTAAAGCCCAATAAGGCCCATATACTCCCCAGCGAATTCCCGTAACTCTCCAGTACTCCGATAAATACCTGAACCACTCAGAACCTTTCCGATGTCCGAATATAGCCTTCCAATATATCGATCTTTACGTCTCGAACATTTCGAGACTCCTCGTCATGTCCCTGATCTCATCCGGGACTCCGAACTACCTTCAGTACATCAAAACACATAAACTCATAATACCGATCGTCACTGAACGTTAAGCGTGCAGACCCTACGGGTTCGAGAACTATGTAGACATGACTGAGACACGTCTCCGGTCAATAACCAATAGCGGAACCTGGATGCTCATATTGGCTCCTACATATTCTAGGAGGATCTTTATTGGTCAAACCGCATAACAGCATACGTTGTTCCCTTTGTCATCGGTATGTTACTTGCCCGAGATTCGATCGTCGGTATCTCAATACCTAGTTCAATATCATTACTGGCAAGTCTCTTTACTCTTTCTATAATGCATGATCCCGTAACTAACTCAATAGTCACATTGCTTGCAAGGCTTATAGTGATGTGCACTGCCGAGAGGGCCCAGAGATACCTCTCCGACAATCAGAGTGACAAATCCTAATCTCGATCTATGCCAACTCAATAAGTACCAACGGAGACACCTGTAGAGCACCTTTATAATCACTCAGTTACGTTGTGACGTTTGGTAGCACACAAAGTGTTCCTCCGGTATTCGGGAGTTGCATAATCTCATAGTCATAGGAACATGTATAAGTCATGAAGAAAGCAATAGCAACAAACTAAATGATCATCATGCTAAGATAATGGAATGGGTCAAGTCAATCACATCATTCTCTAATGATGTGATCTCGTTAATTAAATGACAACTCATGTCTATGGCTAGGAAACTTAACCATCTTTGATTCAATGAGCTAGTCAAGTAGAGGCATACTAGTGACACTCTGCTTGACTATGTATTCACACATGTACTAAGTTTCCGGTTAATACAATTCTAGCATGAATAATAAACATTTATCGTGAAATAAGGAAATAAATAATAACTTTACTATTGCCTCTAGGGCATGTTTCCTTGAGTCTCCCACTTGCACTAGAGTCAATAACCTAGTTCACATCGCCATGTGATTTAACACCAATAGTTCACATCACCATGTGATTAACACCCATAGTTCACATCACCATGTGACCAACACTCAAAGGGTTTACTAGAGTCAGTAATCTTAGTTCACATCGACATGTGATTAACACCCAAAGAGTACTAAGGTGTGATTGTTGGGGAAAGTAGTAATTTCAAAAATTCTCCTACGCACACACAGGATCATGGTGATGCATAGCAACGAGAGGGGAGAGTGTTGTCCACGTACCCTTGTAGACTGTTAACCTGAAGCGTTATGAAAACGTGGTTGATGTAGTCGTACGTCTTCATGATTGACCAATCCTCAGTACCGAACGTACGGCACCTCCGCGTTCAACACACGTTCAACTTGGTGACGTCCCACGAACTCACGATCCAGTAGAGCTCGGGGAAGAGTTTCGTCAGCATGACGGCGTGGTGACAATGTTGATGAAGTTACCACAGCAGGGCTTCGCGTAAACACCGCTACAGTATGACCGAGGTGGATTATGGTGGAGGGGGGGCACCGCACACGGCTGGGAGAGATCTTTGTGATCAACTTGTGTGTCTAGAGGTGCCCCCCTGCCCTTGTATATAAAGGAGCAAAGGGGAGGCCGGCCGGCCCTTGTTGGCGTGCCTAGGAGGAGGAATCCTCCTCCTAGTAGGAGTAGGATTCCTCCCTTTCATACTCCTACTAGGAGGGGGAAAGGCGGGGAGAGAAAGAGAAGGAAAGGGGGGCGCCGCCCCCCTTCTCCTAGTCCAATTCGGACAGGGGGAAGGGGGCGTGCTGCCTGCCCTAGGCCGGCCCCTCTCTCTTTCCCTTACGGCTCAACAAGGCCCATTAGCCCTCGGGGGGTTCCGGTAACCCCTCCGGTACTCCGGTAAAATCCTGGTTTCACCCGGAACTATTCTGATGTCCAAATGTTGGCTTCCAATATATCAATCTTTATGTCTCGACTATTTCGAGACTCCTCGTCATGTCCATGATCAAATCCGGGACTCCGAACTACCTTCGGTACATCAAAACATATAAACTCATAAAACCGTTGTCATAGAACTTTAAGCATGCGGACCCTACGGGTTCGAGAACTATGTAGACATGACCGAGACACATCTTCGGTCAGTAACCAATAGCGTAACCTAGATGCTCATATTGGTTACTACATATTCTACGAAGATCTTTATCGTTCAAACCGCACAACACTATACGTTGTTCTCTTTGTCATCCGTATGTTACTTGCCCGAGATTCGATCGTCGGTATCCCAATACCTAGTTCAATCTCATTACCGGCAAGTCTCTTTACTCGTTCCGTAATACATCATCCCGTAACTAACTCATTAGTTATCATGCTTTCAAGGCTTATAGTGATGTGTATTACCGAGAGGGCCCAGAGATACCTCTCCGACAATCTGAGTGACAAATGCTAATCTTGATCTATGCCAACTCAACAAGTACCATCGGAGACACCCGTAGAGCACCTTTATAATCACCCAGTTACATTGTGACGTTTGGTAGCACACAAAGTGTTCCTTCGGTATTCGGGAGTTGCATAATCTCATAGTCATAAGAACATTTATAAGTCATGAAGAAAGCAATAGCAGTAAACAAACGATCAAGTGCTAAGCTAACGGAATGGGTCAAGTCAATCACATCATTCTCATAATGATGTGATCTCATTGATCAAATAACAACTCATGTCTATGGTTAGGAAACTTAACCATCTTTGATCAATGAGCTAGTCAAGTGGAGGCATACTAGTGACACTATGTTTGTCTATGTATTCACACATGTATTATGTTTCCGTTTAATACAATTCTAGCATGAATAATAAACATTTATCATGAAATAAGGAAATAAATAATAACTTTATTATTGACTCTATGGCATATTTCCTTCAGTCTCCCACTTGCACTAGAGTCAATAATCTAGATTACATAGTAATGATTTTAACACCCATGGAGCCTTGGTGATGATCATGTTTTGCTCATGGAAGAGGCTTAGTCAACGGGTCTGCAACATTCAGATCCGTATGTATCTTGCAAATCTCTATGTCTCCCACCTGGACTTGATCCCGGATGGAGTTGAAGCGTCTCTTGATGTGCTTGGTTCTCTTGTGAAATTTGGATTCCTTTGCCAAGGCAATTGCACCAGTATTGTCACAAAAGATTTTCATTGGACCCGATGCACTAGGTATGACACCTAGATCAGATATGAACTCCTTCATCCAGACTCCTTCATTCGCTGCTTCTGAAGCAGCAATGTACTCCGCTTCACATGTAGATCCCGCCACGACGCTCTATTTAGAACTGATCCAACTGACAGCTCCACCATTTAATATAAACACGTATCCGGTTTGTGATTTAGAATCATCCGGATCAGTGTCAAAGCTTGCATCCACGTAACCATTTACGATGAGCTCTTTGTCACCTCCATAAACGAGAAACATATCCTTGGTCCTTTTCAGGTACTTCAGGATGTTCTTGACCGCTGTCCAGTGATCCACTCCTGGATTACTTTGGTACCTCCCTGCTAGGCTAATAGCAAGGCACACATCAGGTCTGGTACACAGCATTGCATACATGATAGATCCTATGGCTGAAGCATAGGGAACACTTTTCATTTTCTCTCTATCTTCTGCAGTGGTCGGGCATTGAGTCTTACTCAACTTCACACCATGTAATACAGGTAAGAACCCTTTCTTAGCTTGATCCATTTTGAACTTCTTCAAAATTTTATCAAGGTATGTGCTTTGTGAAAGTCCAATTAAGCGTCTTGATCTATCTCTATAGATCTTGATGCCCAATATATAAGCAGCTTTACCGAGGTCTTTCATTGAAAAACACTTATTCAAGTATCCTTTTATGCTATCCAGAAATTTTATATCATTTCCAATCAACAATATGTCATCCACATATAATATTAGAAATGCTACAGAGCTCCCACTCACTTTCTTGTAAATACAGGCTTCTCCAAAAGTCTGTATAAAACCATATGCTTTGATCACACTATCAAAACGTTTATTTCAATTCCGAGAGGCTTGCACCAGTCCATAAATGGATCGCTGGAGCTTGCACATTTTGTTAGCACCCTTTGGCTCGATAAAACCTTCAGGTTGCATCAAATACAACTCTTCTTCCAGAAATCCATTCAGGAATGCAGTCTTTACATCCATTTGCCAAATTTCATAATCATAAAATGCGGCAATAGCTAACATGATTTGGACGGACTTAAGCATCGCTACGGGTGAGAAGGTCTCATCGTAGTCAACTCTTTGAACTTGTCGAAAACCTTTTGCAACAAGTCGAGCTTTCTAGACAGTAACATTACCGTCAGCGTCTGTCTTCTTCTTGAAGATCCATTTGTTCTCAATGGCTTGTCGATCATCAGGCAAGTCAACCAAGTCCACACTTTGTTCTCATACAGGGATCCCATCTCAGATTCCATGGCCTCAAGCCATTTTGCGGAATCTGGGCTCATCATCGCTTCCTCATAGTTCGTAGGTTCGTCATGGTCAAGTAACATGACCTCCAGAACTGGATTACCGTACCACTCTGGTGTGGATGTTGCTCTGGTTGACCTACGATGTTCGGTAGTAACTTGATCTAAAGTTTCATGATCATCATCATTAGCTTCCTCACTAATTGGTGTAGATGTCACAGAAACCGGTTTCTCTGATGAACTATTTTCCAATAAGGGAGCAGGTACAGTTACCTCATCAAGTTCTAATTTCCTAGGTCACTTCTTTAGAAAGGATCCATTCTTAGCAACGAATATTTTGCCTTCGGATCTGTGATAGAAGGTGTACCCAATAGTTTCCTTTGGGTATCCTATGAAGACACATTTCTCCGATTTGGGTTCGAGCTTATCAGCTTGAAGCTTTTTCACATAAGCATCACAGCCCCAAACTTTAAGAAACGACAACTTTGAATTCTTGCCAAACCATAGTTCATAAGGTGTTGTTCAACGGATTTTGATGGTGCCCTATTTAACATGAATGCAGCCATTTCTAAAGCATAACCCCAAAACGATAGCAGTAAATCAGTAAGAGACATCATAGATCACACCATATCTAGTAAAGTATGATTACGACGTTCGGACACACCATTACGCTGTGGTGTTCCGGGTGGCGTGAGTTGCGAAACTATTCCGCATTGTTTCAAATGTATGCCAAACTCGTAACTCAAATATTCTCCTCCATGATCAAATCATAGAAACTTTATTTTCTTATTACAATGATTTTCCACTTCACTCTGAAATTCTTCGAACTTTTCAAATGTTTCAGATTTATGTTTCATTGAGTAGATATACCCATATCTGCTTAAATCATCTGTGAAGGTGAGAAAATAACGATACCCGCCACGAGCCTCAATATTCATCGGACCACATACATCAGTATGTATGATTTCCAACAAATCCGTTGCTTGCTCCATAGTTCTGGAGAACGGTGTTTTAGTCATCTTGCCCATAAGGTATGGTTCACAAGTACCAAGTGATTCTAAAAGTCCATTAGTATGGAGTTTCTTCATGCACTTTATACCAATATAACCTAAACGGCAGTGCCACAAATAAGTTGCACTATCATTATCAACTCTGCATCTTTTGACTTCAACATTATGAATATGTGTATCACTACTATCGAGATTCAGCAAGAATAGACCACTCTTTAAGGGTGCATGACCATAAAAGATATTACTCATATAAATAAAACAACCATTATTCTGAGATTTAAATGAATAACCGTCTCGCATCAAACAAGATCCAGATATAATGTTCATGCTTAACGCTGGCACCAAATAACAATTATTTAGGTCTAAAACTAATCCCGAAGGTAGATGTAGAGGTAGCGTGCCAACGACGATCACATCGACTTTGGAACCATTTCCCACGCGTATCGTCACCTCGTCCTTAGCCACTCTTCGCTTAATCCGTAGTCCCTGTTTCGAGTTGCAAATATTAGCAACAGAACCAGTATCAAATACCCAGGTGCTACTGCGAGCTCTGGTAAGGTACACATCAATAACATGTATATCACATATACCTTTGTTCACCTTGCCATCCTTCTTATCCGCCAAATACTTGGGGCGGTTCCGCTTCCAGTGACCAGTCCCTTTGCAGTAGAAGCACTCCGTCTCAGGCTTAGGTCCAGACTTGGGTTTCTTCTCCTGAGCAGCAACTTGTTTGCCATTCTTCTTGAAGTTCCCCTTTTTCTTCCCTTTGCCCTTTTTCTTCAAACTAGTAGTCTTATTGACCATCAACACTTGATGCCCCTTCTTGATTTCTACCTCCGCAGCCTTTAGCATCGCGAAGAGCTCGGGAATTGTCTTATTCATCCCTCGCATATTATAGTTCATCATGAAGCTTTTGTAGCTTGGTGGCAGTGATTGAAGAACTCTGTCAATGACACTATCAACAGGAAGATTAACTCCCAGTTAAGTCAAGTGATTATGATACCCAGACATTTTGAATATATGCTCACTGACAGAACTATTCTCCTCCATCTTGCAGCTATAGAACTTATTGGAGACTTCCTATCTCTCAATCTGGGCATTTGCTCGAAATATTAACTTCAACTCCTGGAACATCTCATATGCTCCATGACGTTCAAAACGTCGTTGAAGTCCCGGTTCTAAGCCGTAAAGCATGGCACACTGAACTATCGAGTAGTCATCAGCTTTTCTCTGCCAGACATTCATAATATCTGGTGTTGCTCCTGCAGCAGGTTTGGCACTTAGCGGTGCTTCCAGGACATAATTCTTCTTCGCAGCAATGAGGATAATCCTCAAGTTACGGACCCAGTCCGTGTAATTGCTACCATCATCTTTCAACTTTGCTTTCTCAAGGAACGCATTAAAATTCAACGGAACAACAGCACGGGCCATCTATCTACAACAACATAGATAAGCAAAATACTATCAGGTACTAAGTTCATGATAAATTTAAGTTCAATTAATCATATTACTTAAGAACTCCCACTTAGATAGACATCCCTCTAATCATCTAAGTGATCATGTGATCCATATCAACTAAACCATAATCGATCATCACGTGAAATGGAGTAGTTTTCAATGGTGAACATCACTATCTTGATCATATCTACTATATGATTCACGCTCGACCTTTCAGTCTCAGTGTTCCGAGGCCATATCTGCATATGCTAGGCTCGTCAAGTTTAACCCAAGCATTCTGCCTGTGCAAAACTGGCATGCACCCGTTGTAGATGGACGTAGAGCTTATCACACCCGATCATCACGTGGTGTCTCGGCACGATGAACTTTGGCAATGGTGCATACTCAGGGAGAACACTTTTTTCTTGAAAAATTTAGTGAGAGATCATCTTATAATTCTACCATCAAACAAAGCAGAATAAGATGTATAAAGGATAAACATCACATGCAATCACTATAAGTGATATGATATGGCCATCATCATCTTGTGCTTGTGATCTCCATCTCCGAAGCACCATCATGATCACCATCATCACCGATGCGACACCTTGATCTCCATCGTAGTATCATTGTCGTCTCGCAACTATTGCTTCTACGACTATCGCTACCGATTAGTGATAAAGTAAAGCAATTACAGGGCGATTGCATTGCATACAATAAAGCGACAACCATATGGCTCCTGCCAGTTGCCGACAACTCCGTTACAAAACATGATCATCTCATACAATAAATATAGCATCATGTCTTGACCATATCACATCACAACATGCCCTGCAAAAACAACTTAGACGTCCTCTACTATGTTGTTGCAAGTTTTACGTGGCTGCTATGGGCTGAGCAAGAACCGTTCTTACCTACGCATCGAAACCACAACGATAGTTCATCAAGTTAGTGATGTTTTAACCTTCTCATGGACCGGGCGTAGCCACACTCGGTTCAACAAAAGTTGGAGAAATAGACACCTGCCAGCCACCTATGTACAAAGCATGTCGGTACAACCAGTCTCGCGTAAGCGTACGCGTAATGTCGGTCCGAGCCGCTTCATCCAACAATACTGCCGAACCAAAGTATGACATGCTGGTAAGCAGTATGACTTGTATCGCCCACAACTCACTTGTGTTCTACTCGTGCATATAACATCTACGCACAAAACCAGGCTCTGATACCACTGTCGGGGAACGTAGTAATTTCAAAAATTCTCCTCCGCACACACGGGATCATCGTGATGCATAGCAACGAGAGGGGAGAGTGTTGTCCACATACCCTCGTAGACCGTTAAGCAGAAGCGTTATGACAACACAGTTGATGTAGTCATACGTCTTCACGATGGACCGATTCTCAGTATCGAACGTACGACACCTCCGCGTTCAGCACACGTTCAGCTCGGTGACGTCCGACGAACTCATGATCTAGTAGAGCTCGGGGAAGAGTTTCGTCAGCACGACAGCGTGGTGACGATGTTGATGAAGTTACCATAGCAGGGCATCGCCTAAACACCACTACGGTATGATTGAGGTGGCTTATGGTGGAGGGGGGCACCGCACACGGCTGGGAGAGATCTTTGTGATCAACTTGTGTGTCTAGAGGTGCCCCCTACCCCTGTATATAAAGGAGCAAGGGGGAAGCCGGCCGACCCTTGTTTGCGCGCCTAGGAGGAGGAATCCTCCTCCTAGTAGGAGTAGGATTCCTCCCTTTCCTACTCCTACTAGGAGGGGGAAAGGCGGGGAGAGAAAGAGAAGGAAAGGACCCCCTTCCTCTAGTCCAATTCCGACAGGGGGAAGGGGGCGTGCTGCCTGCCCTAGGCCGGCCCCTCTCTCTTTCCCTTATGGCCCAACAAGGCCCATTAGCCCCGGGGGGTTCCGGTAACCCCTCCGGTACTCTGGTAAAATCCTGATTTCACCCGGAACTATTCCGATGTCCAAATGTAGGCTTCCAATATATCAATCTTTATTTCTCGACTATTTCGAGACTCCTCGTCGTGTCCGTAATCAAATCCGGGACTCCGAACTACCTTCTGTACATCAAAACATATAATATCATAAAACCGATCGTCACAAAACTTTAAGCCTGCGGACCTTACGGGTTCGAGAACTATGTAGACATGACCGAGACACGTCTCTGGTCAATAACCAATAGCGGAACCTGGATGCTCATATTGGTTCCTACATATTCTACGAAGATCTTTATCGGTCAAACCGCACAACACTATACGTTGTTCTCTTTGTCATTGGTATGTTACTTGCCCGAGATTCGATCGTCGGTATCCCAATACCTAGTTCAATCTCGTTACTGGCAAGTCTCTTTACTTGTTCCGTAATACATCATCCCGTAACTAACTCATTTGTTATCATGCTTGCAAGGCTTATAGTGATGTGTATTACCGAGAGGGCCCAGAGATAGCTCTCCGACAATCGGAGTGACAAATCCTAATCTTGATCTATGACAACTCAACAAGTACCATCGGAGACACCTATAGAACACCTTTACAATCACCCAGTTATGTTGTGACATTTGGTAGCACACAAAGTGTTCCTCCGGTATTCAGGAGTTGCATAATCTCATAGTCATAAGAACATTTATAGTCATGAAGAAAGCAATAGCAGTAAACAAACGATCAAGTGCTAAGCTAACGGAATGTGTCAAGTAAATCACATAATTCTCCTAATGATGTGATCCCATTGATCAAATAAAAACTCATGTCTATGGTTAGGAAACTTAACCATCTTTGATCAATGAGCTAGTCAAGTAGAGGCATACTAGTGACACTATGTTTGTCTATGTATTCACACATGTATTATGTTTCCGGTTAATACAATTCTAGCATGAATAATAAACATTTATCATGAAATAAGGAAATAAATAATAACTTTATTATTGCCTCTAGGGCAAAAAATTTCAGTGATCATGTTTTGCTTGTGAGAGAAGTTTAGTCAACGGGTCTGCCATATTCAGATCCGTATGTATTTTGCAAATTTCTATGTCAACAATGCTCTGCACACAGCTACTCTAGCTAATTGCTCCCACTTTCAATATGTATCCAGATTGAGACTTAGAGTCATCTGGATCAGTGTCAAAACTTGCATCGACGTAACCCTTTACGACGAACCTTTTGTCACCTCCATAATCGAGAAACATATCCTTATTCCACTAAGGATAATTTTGACCGCTGTCCAGTGATCTACTCCTAGATCACTATTGTACTCCTTTTCCAAACTTAGTGTACGGTATACAATAGGTCTAGTCCACAGCATGGCATACTTTATAGAACAATTGGCTGAGGCATAGGGAATGACTTTCATTCTCTCTCTATCTTCTGCCGTGGTCGGGCTTTGAGTCTTACTCAACTTCACACCTTGCAACATAGGCAAGAACTCCTTCTTTGACTATTCCATTTTGAACTACTTCAAAATCTTGTCAAGGTATGTACTCATTGAAAAAACTTATCAAGCGTCTAGATTTATCTCTATAGATCTTGATGCTCAATATGTAAGCAGCTTCACCGAGGTCTTTCTTTGAAAAACTCTTTTCAAACACTCCTTTATGCTTTCTAGAAAATTCTACATTATTTCCGATCAACAATATGTCATTCACATCTACTTATCAGAAATGTTGTAGTGCTCCCACTCATTTTCTTGTAAATAGAGGCTTCACCGCAAGTCTGTATAAAACCATATTCTTTGATCACTTTATCAAAGCATATATTCCAACTCCGAGATGCTTGCACCAGTCCATAGATGGATCGCTAGAGCTTGCTCACTTTGTTAGCACCTTTAGGATTGACAAAACCTTCTGGTTGCATCATATACAACTCTTCTTTAAGAAATCCATTAAGGAATGTAGTTTTGACATCCATTTGCCAGATTTCATAAAATGCGGCAACTGCTAACATGATTCGGATAGACTTCTAAGCATCGATACGAGTGAGAAAATCTCATCGTAGTCAACACCTTGATCTTGTCGAAAACATTTTGCGACAGTTCGAGCTTTGTAGATAGTAACACTACTATCAGCGCCCGTCTTCTTCTTGAAGATCCATTTATTCTCAATGACTCACCGATCATCGGGAAAGTTAATCAAAGTGCATACTTTGTTCTTATGCATGGATCCCATCTCAGATTTCATGGTCTCAAGCCATTTGGCGGAATCTGGGCTCATCATCGCTTCCTCATAGTTCGTAGGTTTGTCATGGTCTAGTAACATGACTTCTAGAAAGGATTACCGTACCACTCTGGTGTGGACCATACTCTGGTTGTCCTATGAGGTTCGGTAGTAACTTGATCTGAAGTTTCATGATCATCATCATTAGCTTCCTCACTAATTGGTGTAGAGATCAATAGAACGGATTTCTGTGATGAACTACTTTCCAATTCGGGAGAAGGTACAATTACCTCATCAAGTTCTACATTCCTCCCACTCACTTCTTTCGAGAGAAACTCCTTCTCTAGAAAGGATCCATTCTTAGCAATGAAGATATTGCATTTCGGATCTATGATAGAAGGTGTACCCAACAGTTTCTTTTGGGTATCCTATGAAGACGCACTTTTCCGATTTAGGTTTGTGCTTATCAAGCTGAAACTTTTTCACATAAGCATCACAACCCCAAACTTTAAGAAATGGCAGCTTAGGTTTCTAGCCAAACCATAGTTCATACTGTGTCATCTCAACGGATTAGATGGTGCCCTATTTAACGTGAATGCAGCTGTCTCTAATGCATAACCCCAAAACGATAGTGGTAAATCAGTAAGAGACATCATAGAACGCACCATATCCAATAAAGTATGATTACAACGTTCGGACACACCATTATGCTGTGGTGTTCCAGGTGGCATGAGTTGTGAAACTATTCTGCATTGTTTCAAATGAAGACCAACTCGTAACTCAAATATTCTCCTGCACGATCAGATCGCAAAAACTTTATTTTCTTGTTGCGATGATTTTCCACTTCACCCTGAAATTCTTTGAACTTTTCAAATGTCTCGGACATATGTTTCATCAAGTAGATATACCCATATCTGCTCAAATCATCCGTGAAGATCAGGAAAAACGATACCTGCCGCGAGCCTCAACACTCATCGGATTGCATACATCAGTATGTATTATTTCCAGTAAGTCAGTTACTTGCTCCGTTGTTCCGGAGAACGGAGTTTTAGTCATCTTGCCCACGAGGCATGGTTCGCAAGCATCAAATGATTCATAATCAAGTGATTAAAAAATCCCATTAGTATGGAGTTTCTTCATGCGCTTTACACAAATATGACATAAACGGCAGTGCCACAAATAAGTTGCACTATCATTATTAACTTTGCATTTTTGGCTTCAATATTATGAATATGTGTATTACTATGATCGAGATTTAATAAACCATTCACCTTGGGTGTATGACCTCAAAAGGTTTTATTCATGTAAACAGAATAACAATTATCCTTGACTTAAATGAATGACGTTATTGCAATAAACATGATCCAATCATATTATGCTTTACGCAAACACCAAATAACATTTATTTTAGGTTCAACACTAATCCCAAAGATAAAGGGAGTGTGCGATGGTGATCTTATCAACCTTGGAATCACTTTCAACTCACATCATCACCTCGCCCTTAACTAGTCTCTATTTATTTTGCAACTCCCGTTTTGAGTTACTACTCTTAACAACTGAAAAGGTATCAAATACTGAGGGATTGCTATAAACACTAGTAAAGTACACATCAATAACATGTATATCAAATATACTTTTGTTCACTTTTCCATCCTTCTTATCCGCCAAGTATCTAGGGCAGTTCCACTTCCAGTGACCATTTCCTTTGCAGTAGAAGCACTCAGTTTCAGGCTTGGGTCTAGCTTTGGGCTCCATCATGGGAGTGGCAACTTGCTTGCCATTCTTCTTGAAGTTCCCTTTCTTTCCCTTGCCCTTTTACTTGAAACTAGTGGTCCTGTCAACCATCAACACTTGATGCTTTTTCTTGATTTCTACCTTCGCCGATTTCAGCATCGCAAAGAGCTTTGGGAATCATTTCCGTTATCCCTTGCATACTATAGTTCATCACGAAGTTCTAGTAACTTGGTGATAGTGACTAGAGAACTTTGTCAATCATTATCTTACCGGGAAGATTAACACCCACTTGATTCAAGTGATTGTAGTACTCAGACATTATTGGCACATGTTCACTCGTTGAGCTATTCTCCTCCATCTTGTAGGCAAATTACTGTCAGAGGTCTCATACCTCTTGACACGGGCATGAGTATGAGACACCAATTTCAACTCTTGGAACATCTTATATGCTCTGTGGCGTTCAAAACATTTTTGAAGTCCCGGTTCTAAGCTGTAAAGCATGGTGCACTAAACTATCATCATACCGAGCTTGTCAAACGTTCATAACATCTGCATATGCTCCTGCAATAGGTCTGTCACCTAGCGGTGCATCAAGGACATAATTCTTCTGTGCAGCAATGAGGATAATACTCAGTTCACGGACCTAGTCCACATCATTGCTACTATCATCTTTCAACATAGTTTTTCTCTAGGAACATATCAAAAATAAACAGGGAGCTCCATCGCGAGCTATTGATCTACAACATAGTTATGCAAAAACTATCAGGACTAAGTTCAAGATAAATTAAAGTTCAATTAATCATATTACTTAAGAACTCCCACTTAGATATACATCCCTCTAGTCATCTAAATGATCACGTGATCCAAATCAACTAAACCATGTCCGATCATCACGTGAAATGGAGTAGTTTTCAATGGTGAACATCACTATGTTGATCATATCTACTATATGATTCACGCTCGACCTTTCGGTCTCCAGTGTTTCGAGGCCATATTTGCATATGCTAGGCTCGTCAAGTTTAATCCGAGTATTTTTGCATGTGCAAAACTGGCTTGCACCCATTGTATGTGAACGTAGAGCTTATCACACCCGATCATCACGTGGTGTCTCGGCACGAAGAACTTTCGCAATGGTGCATACTCAGGGAGAACACTTATACCTTGAAATTTAGTGAGAGATCATCTTATAATGCTACCGCCGAACTAAGCAAAATAAGATGTATAAAAGATAAACATCACATGCAATCAAAATAAGTATGTGAAATGATATGGCCATCATCATCTTGTGCCTTTGATCTCCATCTCCAAGGTACCGTCATGATCTCCATCGTTACCGGCATGACACCATGATCTACATCATCTTGATCTCTATCAATGTGTCATCACATGGTCATCTCGCCAACTATTGCTTTTGCAACTATTGCTATTGCATAGCCATAAAGTAAAGCAATTGTATGGCGCTTGCATCTTATGCAGCAAAGAGACAACCATAAGGCTCCTGCCAGTTGCCGATAACTTTAACAAAACATGATCATCTTATACAATAATTTATATCTCATCATGTATTGACCATATCACATCACAAAATGCTCTGCAAAAACAAGTTAGATGTCCTCTACTTTGTTGTTGCAAGTTTTACGTGGCTGCTACGGGCTGAGCAAGAACCATTCTTACCTATGCATCAAAACCACAATGATATTTCGTCAAGTTAGTGTTGTTTTAACCTTCAACAAGGACCAGGCGTAGTCACACTCGGTTCAACTTAAGTTGGAGAAACTGACACCCGCCAGCCCTGTGTGCAAAGCACGTCGGTAGAACCAGTCTCGCATAAGAGTACGCATAATGTCGGTCCGGGCCGCTTCACCCAACAATACCGCTGAACCAAAGTATGACATGCTGGTAATTAGTATGACTTGTATCGCCCACAACTCACTTGTGTTCTACTCGTGCATATAACAACTACGCATAGACCTGGCTCTGATGCCACTATTGGGGAACGCAGTAATTTTCAAAAATTTCATACGCACACGCAAGATCATGGTGATGCATAGCAACGAGAGGGGAGAAAATCGTCTACATACCCTGGTAGACCGTAAGTGGAAGCGTTATGACAATGCGGTTGACGTAGTCGTACGTCTTCACGATCGACCGATCCTAGTACCAAACGTAGGACACCTCCGCGATCTGCACACGTTCAGCTCGGTGACGTCCCATGAACTCATGATGCAGTAGAGCCTCGAGGGAGAGTTCCGTCAGCACGACGACGTGATGACGGTGCTGATGAAGCTACCGACGCAAGGCTTCGCCAAAGCACAACTACGATATGACCGAGGTGGATTATGGTGGAGGGGGGTACCGAACATGGCTAAAAGATCAATGATCAACTTGTGTGTCCATGGGGTTCCCCCTCCCCCGTATATAAAGGAGTGGAGGAGGGGGAGGGCCGGCCCTCTACTATGGCGCGCCTTGGGTAGTCCTACTCCCACCGGGAGTAGGATTCCCCCCTTCCATGTAGTAGGACTAGGAGAGAAGGAAAGAGAAGAGAAGGAAGGAGGGGGCGCCGCCCCTCCCCCTAGTCCAATTCGGACTAGACCTTGGGGGGCGCGCAGCCTCCCCTCTCTCTTTCCCTTAAAGCCCAATAAGGCCCATGTACTCCTCGGCGAATTCCCGTAACTCTCCGGTACTCCGATAAATACCCGAACCACTCATAACCTTTCCGATGTTCGAATATAGCCTTCCAACATATCGATCTTTATGTCTCAAACATTTCGAGAGTCCTCGTCATGTCCCCGATCTCATCCGAGACTCCGAACTACCTTCGGTACATCAAAACACATAAACTCATAATACCGATCATCACCGAATGTTAAGCGTGCGGACCCTGTGGGTTCGAGAACTATGTAGACATGACCGAGACACGTCTCCGGTCAAAACCAATAGCAGAACCTGGATGCTCATATTGGCTCCTACATATTCTACGAAGATCTTTATCGGTCAAACCGCATAACAACATACGTTGTTCCCTTTGTCATCGGTATGTTATTTTCCCGAGATTCGATCATCAATATCTCAATACCTAGTTCAATCTCGTTACCGACAAGTCCCTTTACTCATTCCATAGTGCATCATCCCGTAACTAACTCATTAGTCACATTGCTTGCAAGGCTTATAGAGATGTGCATTACCGAGAGGGCCCAGACATACCTCTCTGACAGTCGTAGTGATAAATCCTAATATCGATCTATGCCAACTCAACAAGTACCATCGGAGACACCTATAGAGCACCTTTATAATCACCCAGTTACATTGTGACATTTGGTAGCACACAAAGTGTTCCTCCAGAATTCGGGAGTGGCATAATCTCATAGTCATAGGAACATGTATAAGTCATGAAGAAAGCAATAGCAACAAACTAAACGATCATCGTGCTAAGCTAACAGAATGGGTCAAGTCAATCACATCATTCTCTAATGATGTGATCCCATTAATCAAATGACAACTCATGTCTATGGCTAGGAAACTTAACCATCTTTGATTCAACGAGCTAGTCAAGTACAGGCATACTAATGACACTCTGTTTGTCTATGTATTCACACATGTACTAAGTTTCCGGTTAATACAATTCTAGCATGAATAATAAACATTTATCATGAAATAAGGAAATAAATAATAACTTTATTATTGCCTCTAGGGCATATTTCCTTCAGTCTCCCACTTGCACTAGAGTTAATAATCTAGTTCACGTCACCATGTGATTTAACACCAATAGTTCACATCACCATGTGATTAGTTCACATCGCCATGTGACCAACAGTCAAAGGGTTTACTAGAGTCAGTAATCTTAGTTCACATCGCCATGTAATTAACACCCAAAGAGTACTAAGGTGTGATCATGTTTTGCTTGTGAGAGAAGTTTAGTCAACGGGTCTGCCATATTCAGATCTGTATGTATTTTGCAAATTTCTATGTCAACAATGCTCTGCAAGTAGCTACTCTAGCTAAATGCTCCCACTTTCAATATGTATCCAGATTGAGACTTAGAGTCATCTAGATCAGTGTCAAAACTTGCATCAACATAACCCTTTACGACGAACCTTTTGTCACCTCCATAATCGAGAAACATATCCTTATTCCACTATGGATAATTTTGACCGCTGTACAGTGATCTACTCCTAGATCACTATTGTACTCCCTTGACAAACTCAGTGTAGGGTATATAATAGGTCTGGTCCACAGCACGGCATACTTTATATAACCTATGGCTGAGGCATGGGGAATAACTTTCATTCTCTATCTATCTTCTGCCGTGGTCGGGCGTTGAGTCTTACTCAACTTCACACTTTGCAACACAGGCAAGAACTCCTTCTTTGACTATTCCATTTTGAACTACTTTAAAATCTTGTCAAGGTATGTACTCATTGAAAAAACTTATTAAGCGTCTTGATTTATCTCTATTGATCTTGATGCTCAATATGTAAGCAGCTTCACCGGGGTCTTTCTTTGAAAAACTCTTTTCAAACACTCCTTTATGCTTTCTAGAAAATTCTACATTATTTCCGATCAACACTATGTCATTCACATATACTTATCAGAAATGTTGTAGTGCTCCCACTCACTTTCTTGTAAATACAGGCATCACCGCAAGTTTGTATATAACCATATTCTTTGATCACTTTATCAAAGCATATATTCCAACTCCGAGATGCTTGCACCAGTCCATAGATGGATCGCTGGAGCTTGCTCACTTTGTTAGCACCTTTAGGATTGACAAAACCTTCTGGTTGCATCATATACAACTCTTCTTTAAGAAATCCATTAAGGAATGTAGTTTTGACATCCATTTGCCAGATTTCATAAAATGCGGCAACTGCTAACATGATTCGGATAGACTTCTAAGCATCGATACGAGTGAGAAAATCTCATCGTAGTCAACACCTTGATCTTGTCGAAAACATTTTGTGACAGTTCGAGCTTTGTAGATAGTAACACTACTATCAGCGTCCGTCTTCTTCTTGAAGATCCATTTATTCTCAATGACTCACCGATCATCGGGCAAGTTAATCAAAGTGCATACTTTGTTCTCATGCATGGATCCCATCTCAGATTTCATGGTCTCAAGCCATTTGGCGGAATCTGGGCTCATCATCGCTTCCTCATAGTTCGTAGGTTTGTCATGGTCTAGTAACATGACTTCCAGAAAGGATTACCGGACCACTCTGGTGTGGACCATACTCTGGTTGTCCTATGAGGTTCGGTAGTAACTTGATCTGAAGTTTCATGATCATCATCATTAGCTTCCTCACTAATTGGTGTAGAGATCACTAGAACGGATTTCTGTGATGAACTACTTTCCAATTCGGGAGAAGGTACAATTACCTCATCAAGTTCTACATTCCTCCCACTCACTTCTTTCGAGAGAAACTCCTTCTCTAGAAAGGATCCATTCTTAGCAATGAATATATTGCATTTCGGATCTATGATAGAAGGTGTACCCAACAGTTTCTTTTGGGTATCCTATGAAGACGCACTTTCCCGATTTAGGTTTGTGCTTATCAAGATGAATCTTTTTCACATAAGCATCACAACCCCAAACTTTAAGAAACGACAACTTAGGTTTCTAGCCAAACCATTGTTCATACTGTGTCGTCTCAACGGATTAGACGGTGCCCTATTTAACGTGAATGCAGATGTCTCTTATGCATAACCCCAAAACGATAGTGTAAATCGGTAAGAGACATCATAGATCGCACCATATCCAATAAAGTATGATTACAATGTTCGGGAACACCATTATGGTGTGGTGTTCCAGGTGGCTTGAAGTTGCGAAACTATTCCGCATTGTTTCAAATGAAGACCAAACTCGTAACTCAAATATTCTCCTCCACGATCAGATCGCAGAAACTTCATTTTCTTGTTACGACGATTCTCCACTTCACTCTGAAATTCTTTGAACTTTTCAAATGTTTCAGAGATATGTTTCATCAAGTAGATATACCCATATCTTCTCAAATCATCTGTGAAGATCAGAAAATAACGATCCCCTCCGTGAGCCTGTAACATCCCAAATTTTCAATTTGGAATGTTATACACTAGATCATCAATGCATATCATATTTTCTTGCTTTTGGTTTGATCCTAGAAATTCTACGCAACTCAAGGACCCTCGGAGAGAGTTGGGGATTTCGTTATTTTCATATTTGAGTTGTCTCAAATTTTGAAAATAGGATCATTGATTTTATTTATTTTATCTTCAATTATTTCTATTAAAAAATTATGAGAGAGGGAATAAAATGACTTCCCAAAATAAATAAAGATTGAGGATTTAATAAAAAATCAAATAAGATTTTATTTTGGAGTTTTTGCTATTTTATTTGAATTTAGGAAAAATTGCACGTTTTTAAAACTGCATTTTAGGGCCAAGAAAATGTTCATCCTGTTCTAAATATTTTATTTAGACGGTGAAAATTTGTTTTGGCATTTTTAGATTTTTTTTTCTAGGATTTTTATGTTTGGCGGAATTATTTAAAAAAAACTCCCGTGCGCCCGACTGGGCCGAAGGCCCAGCCGAGCCGGCCCTGCCGCCTCAGCCCCTCCCGCAAGCTACCGCCGCCGCCCCTCCCCCTTTATAAATCGACCCGGGCCCCCTGGAGCCCCACAGCCGGAGCCGCCACCGCCGCAAGCCACCACCGCCCCGCCGCCTTGCGCCGCCGCCAGGAGCCGCCGCCCCGCCACCCCACGCCGCCCACCACCACCGGAGCCCCGCCGGAGCCCGAGCCGTGGTAGCCGCCCGCCACCTCGGTTTTCTAAGAAAAAGTCGATCCAGTTTTTTTAGAAACCCTAGGTTTATAATATTTTTAGATTTGTTTTATCGGTTCTTTTATTTAGCGAGCATTCGCTCGTTTGTTCGTTTTAACGAACGCGTTCACCGTTTAGTTTCATATAACGAACATTCGTTCGTTAATCTGTTTGTCAGTTTTTCTTTTTCTCGGATTTTCCGCGATTATTTCTGATCACGATTTCTGATCCGATTTTCATTTTAGTTTATCTTTTCGCTCATTTATCGGAATCAGGCGATTCAAGCGCCTAGAGTTTCGTCTCGAAACCCTCTTTCCGTTTAACCAACTCAAACAAGTTTATCTATAAAATTTGACTTAGATCCAGATTAGTAAACGAAGTTTGTTTCTTTCGCTGTTTGACTTTCGTTGCTTCGTTCGATTTGTTTCTTTTTGCAAACCGGAGTTCTTAAGTTGAACTTTTTGGTTAGATCTCTTATTTGAGTTTTACCCGTGCATTAGATGAGTATTTATTGTATGCTTGTTTGTTTGCGATAGAGTACCCAGAGTGCGCCGCTTGCTACTTTGAATCTCTAGGTTTCGTGGATCATCAGAAAGGCAAGTAACACTTTGATCATGCCTCTTTACTGCCCAGTTTTGTTGCATTAGATCAATCCTAAAACAATTGCATGATTAGGATCTGATTAATATGTGGGTTTTGGGAAGTAGATGAGGTAGAACCTATTACCTGTTTTATTATCAAACCCTTGGGAGTTACTTCTACGTTTGCTTATTATGCCATGATATGCTAGTAGACGTGGATTGGGTGAGTGTATCCATGATAGATGTAAGATTGATAAATTAATGGTTTATTTAAGGTGGCAACTTAAACACACATCTGGGTGGATTGAGGCACCTGGGTATTCCAGCGATTGCCTATTTTTCTTTATGGACCGCCACCCAGGCTCAAAGGGATCATGAGATTTTTCATACTAGAAACTTCTGTGTGCAGCCACAAGCTACTATGGGCTCTAGCATAGTTGACTAAGTCGTGCGAACTCTTATAGTGGTAGACTAGCAGATGTAGGGGATGTAGGTTGGTACTGTCTACCCGATCGTAAGGTGCTAGCGCTTCTGAAAGACTATGTCTCGGTCATCCATTTCTCAAACACCATGTAGTGCGAGAATCCCAATGGAGGAGATCGAGTCTTGTGGGGAAAAGTGCGCAAACCTCTGCAGAGTGTATAAACTAATCATGGTTAGCCGTGTCCCTGGTTATGGACGTCTTGAGTATCTAGTACTTGGATTATCATGTGAATCTCATCATGTTACTTTAATTAATACTGTTGGGTTTTAATGATGATACTTAATTGGGATTGAGAGGATGTTTATCTTCTCAATGTTTAACAACCACCATGATAGTTAAATAAAATTTATTCATTTGCAGTAGTTAAAAATTGGCTTTATGCAAAAACTGTAACCATAGAGCTTTCCACCAGCCATATATGCATGTAGTATAGCTTTATTCTTTCATTACTCTCTATGTTTTACATTGCCAACATATTCCATGTGCTGACCCATTTTCGGGCTACAACGTTCATGTTGCAGACTTTTCAGATGACGAGTAAGGTGCCTTTAGGTCGTGGTTCTATACTCAGTGATGCCGTTGGAGTTGATGGACTCACTTATCTTCCAAGCCTTCCGCTGTTATTGTTATTAGATGGCCTTAAGCCATATTTATTGTAATAAGTTCTCCTTTGAGACACTCGATGTAATAAGTGTGTGATTGCTACTCTGTTATAAATCCTTCAAGTACTGTGCGTGTCAGCATTACTGATCCAGGGATGACACTAAAGCACAGAGATCGGACTGTTTGAGGTCTGGTTGCTACAAGATGGTATCAGAGCACACGCTGACTGTAGGACATGACCACTAAGCTAAAGCCCCAGATCACTACTCACTCTTCTCATTTCTGACTCCTCATCTTTTCTACTCTTTTAGGATGGTGGATGCAAGGAACAAGTTCACGCAACCAGATGAAGATACACCCTTTGGACGTCACTTGAAGGAAGTCACTAGATACATGAACATCGAAGTACCAAGCTTCACCGGAACCTACAATGCCACTTTACCTGAAGAGGAGCGCTAGATGATTCAAGTTCAAGTTCCAGGAAGGACGTTCATGCCCGTCACTGAGCTCATAGAGTTTTCCTTTGATGCACCAACCTGGAGTCTAGGAAAGAGCATGGCAGCCCACATCACTATGGGACGCATTGGAGAAGTCTACCACAAGGATCTCAAGGATACTATCTACCAGATTTGTGGGCGCCGAGATGAGCAATGGGAGATGATCAGCACCAGGAAGGATAGATCAATTGCAGCTTTCATCCAGGAGTTAAACCAGCACATTCGACACCAGGAGAACCAGATGTGCGCAGGCATGATAGACCTGAAGAAGGCCATGACCAAGAACATGGAGCTGGAGGAAGAACTCAAGTCTACACGCGATGGATATGAGGAGGAAATAGCAACACTAGTAGAGAAGAATGATGATCTGAAGAAGAAGCTAAAAGTATTCATGGGATTTCCCGCAATTGGAGGAGAAGACGAAGATTGCACTTGTCCAGAGAACTACATCATCATCGACGACACCGACTCGGACCCAGACGATAGCGATGATGACTATGTTGATGAAGCTGGAGCAGATATCATGGAGTCTTCATCGGAGCAGTTTTTCTAGTCGACCACCATATTAGTAGTAGTATTCTCCCATGTATCTAGTATAGCCCAAGCACTTTTGTAACGATAGATAGACCGTTGTATGCCCTTGTTTGATTGAATGAAGTGGTTTTGTTTGCATTTGCCTCATGTGCATATGGGTAGTGTTTTCCCTCTAGACCTCATTCTATTCTATATTATCATATTTTCTAAACCCCCCAGATGCCTCCGAGACATGACAATGGATTTGCTTTCCCACCGGAGCTCACTCAGTTGATCCAGCAGCAGAATATGTTGATGTAGTTGCTAGTCCAGAATCAGAATCAAGGGAACAACAACAACAACAACCCACCATCGCCACCACCTGTTGATCACTTAACCCGTTTTCTTAGGCTGAATCCGCCGGTGTTCTCTTGTAGCATCGAGCCTATAGTAGCAGATGATTGGCTTCGCAAGATTGGAAGGGAGTTAAACACTACATGATGTACTGATGCTGAGAAGGTGCGCTTTGCTGCACATCAGTTGGATGGACCAGCAGCATCATGGTGGGAGAATTACACTGTCACCTACCCTATAGCCACGGTGACATGGGACCAATTTCAGCAGGCTTTCCGTACAGCCCATGTTTCAGCAGGAGCTATGGCCATGAAGAAGCGTGAGTTTCACAACTTGCGCCAAGGAGGACAGATAGTTGGTCAGTATGTGGATGACTTTAGTAAGCTAGCACGTTATGCCCCAGATGACGTTGCTACGAATGCAGCTAAGCAGGAGAAGTTTCTGGAAGGACTGAATGATGAGCTGAGCATGCAGTTGATGGTAG
The DNA here is from genome assembly GCF_002162155.2 of Triticum dicoccoides. NCBI lineage: Eukaryota > Viridiplantae > Streptophyta > Magnoliopsida > Poales > Poaceae > Triticum > Triticum dicoccoides. Next base: position 304,742,174 of record NC_041388.1, on the reverse strand, counting down.
CAAGCTTCAACAACTACCAGGAGTTGGTAGATCGCGCTCTTATGATTGAAGGGAAGCAACAGCAGATTGAAAACCGCAAGAGGAAGTATGGACAAGGGAAGTACAATTCTGGAGCTCAGCAGAAGCCACGTTTACCCCTAAACCGGGACGATATTTTCAGCATACCCATGGAGGAGGTAGCTCGCACAATCATAATGGCCCCAAGAATGGTAATGGGAATGGAGGAAGCAACGGCCAGAACCATACCAACCCATCAACACCAGCCAAGAGAGACCTGAGCCAAGTAACTTTCTATAAGTGCCAGAAGACTGGACATTACGCCTATGAATGTCCTAAAGCCCAAAATGGAAATGGCAATGTAAGCTCTGGGAAGAAGCTGAACCCTTTCAATAGGGGACAGGTGAACCACGTAAATGTGGAGGAGGTTGAAGCTCAGCCAGATGCAGTAATAGGTAAGTTTTTGGTTAAGTCATTTACTGCACTTGTTCTTTTTGATATTGGTGCATCGCATTCATACATCTCAAGGGGATTTGTGGATAAGTATAAACTGCCAACCCAAGCCCTTAGGTCACCCATGTTAGTAACCTCGCCTGGAGCAGAGTATATGGCTAGTCTATGGTGTGATCGGTTACCATTAAGGATTGGTAACTATGTATTTCCCTCGGACCTAATAGTATTGGAATCTCAAGGATTGGATGTAATATTAGGCATGGATTGGTTATCAAAGTATGGAGGGAACATTGAATGTGCCAGTAAGTCAATTTTGCTTACGACGCCAGAAGGAAGAAGGATCAAGTATGTATCCCGGCATGTGCCAAAGAGGACTCAAGTAAATTCCTTATCAGGAGTTGTGCAGGAGGAAGTACCAGTGGTGAAGGATTTCCCTGGCGTATTTCTAGAGTTGCCAGGCATGCCACCGGATAGAGATATTGAGTTTTTGATTGAGCTTTTGCCAGGCACAGGGCCAATATCTAAGAGACCATACAGGATGCCCGCAAAAGATTTGGAGGAGATTAAGAAGCAGATTAAAGAGTTACTGGATAAAGGTTATATTCACCCAAGTTCTTTGCCTTGGGGATCGCCAGTACTTCTAGTGGAGAAGAAGGCTGGATCGTTAAGGATGGTTGTTGATTATCGAGGATTGAATGAAGTAACAATCAAGAACAAGTACCCACTGTCGATGATCAATGATCTGTTTGATCGATTGCAAGGAGCTAAGGTATTTTCCAAGAACGATCTGCAATCAGGATACCATCAGTTGAAGATTCGAGAGCAGGATATACCTAAGACGGCTTTTACCACTAGGTATGGGTTGTACGAGTATACCGTTATGTCATTTGGTCTGACTAACGCACCTGCATATTCCATGAACATGATGAACAAGGTGTTTATGGAGTTTTTGGATAAGTTCGTCATGGTGTTCATTGATGATATTTTGGTCTACTCAAAGAATGAAGAGGAGCATAATGAGCATTTGCGTTTGGTACTTGAGAAGCTCAGAGAACATCAGTTATGCCAAGTTCAGCAAATGTGAATTTTGGTTGAAGGAAGTTGGATTCCTCGGACATGTTATATCTGGAGAAGGTATAGCAGTAGATCCCACCAAGGTTGTCACAGTGACAAATTAGGAAGCACCAACAACAGTTGGAGAGATCCGGAGTTTTCTTGGACTTGCAGGATACTACCGGAGATTCATTGAGAATTTCTCAAAAATTGTGAAGCCTATGACGAAGTTGTTGAAGAAGGATACCAAGTTCAAATGGACTGAGGAATGTGAGGCCAGTTTCCATGAGTTGAAGAAACATTTGGTTACATCACCAGTATTGATTCTGCCAAATCAGAGCAAGGATTATGAGGTGTATTGCGACGCTTCACGTCGAGGATTTGGAGTAGTGCTTATGCAGGAGGGAAGAGTTGTTTCGTATGCTTCACGACAGCTAAAACCTCATGAGTTGAATTATGCCACGCATGATTTGAAGTTAGCAGCCGTAGTGCATGCATTGAAGACTTGGAGACATTTTCTCATTGGAAACCATTGTGAAGTATACACAGAAAAAAGAGTTTGAAGTATATTTTCACGCAGAAGGAGCTGAATCTCAGGCAAAGGAGATGGTTGGAGCTCATCAAGGATTATGATATGAGGTTGCATTATCACCCTAGAAAGGCTAACATAGTAGCCGATGCACTGAGTCGTAAGAGCCATGTCAACACACTCATGACCGGAGGATTTCCAAAGGAGTTAGTCGAGGATCTTCGTGAGCTATGTTTGGAGATAGTTCCGAGAGGCTATGTTGCAGCATTGGAGATTCAGTCTACTTTGATGGATAAGATCAGAGAAGCTCAGAAGACCGACAAGGAGATTGCCTCTATAAAGGAGAAGATGAGCAAAGGAAAAGTTAAAGGATTTCGTGAGGATGAGCACGATACCCTATGGTTTGAAGACCGCGTTTATGTGCCTAATGACCCAGAGATCAGGAAGTTGATTCTGCAAGTGGCCCATGATTCACCGTACTCGATTCACCCAGGTAATACCAAGATGTATTTGGATTTGAAGGATATATTCTGGTGGACTGGAATGAAGAAGGATATTGCGGAGTATGTAGCAGTATGTGATGTCTGTCAGAGAGTGAAGGCAGAGCATCAAAAGCCAGCAGGATTGTTACAGCCATTGCCAATACCCGAATGGAAGTTGGATAATCTAGGCATGGATTTTATTACGGGATTGCCCAGAACTTTTTCAGGCTATGACTCGATTTGGGTTGTAGTCGATCGTTTGACGAAGGTAGCTCATTTCATCCCAATGAAGACTACTTACACCAGTGCTAAGTTGGCAAAGATATACATGACCAGGATCGTATGTCTGCATGGAGTTCCGAGGAGCATTGTATCAGATAGAGGAACCTAGTTTACCTCAAAGTTCTGGAATCAGTTGCACGAAACTTTGGGTACCAGGCTAGAGTTCAGTACAACTTTTCACCCGTAGACTGATGGACAGACTAAGAGAGTCAATCAGATTTTGAAGGATATGCTGAGAGCTTGTGCGCTAGATTATGGATCTAGTTGGGACGACAATTTGCCATATGCAGAGTTCTCTTACAACAACAGTTATCAATCTAGTTTGAAGATGGCCCCTTTCGAAGCCTTGTACGGAAGGAGGTGCAGGATCCCATTGTCGTGGGATGAAGTTGGAGACCGCCAGTTGTTTGGACCGGATTTGATTAAGGAGTCTGAACAGAAAGTGAAATTGATTCACGATAGGCTCAAGGTAGCCCAGTCCAGGCAGAAGAGCTATGCAGATTCTAAACGCAAGGAGACAATTTACGAAGTCGGAGACCGAGTTCATCTTTGAGTATCTCCACTTTGGGGAGTTAAGCGCTTTGGAGTTAAGGGAAAGTTAGAGCCATGTTTTGTGGGACCATACAAAGTTTTGGAACGTATGGGAGAAGTTGCCTACAAGTTGGAGTTGCCCGAAGGATTGTCAGGAGTTCACGATGTGTTCCACGTTTCCCAGTTGAAGACGTGTCACGCAGAGATGGCTGATATACCGCTGAGAGACACAGTGCCGCTGGAAGCAATTTAGTTGGATAGTGATTTGACCTATGAAGAGAAACCAGTCAAAATTCTCGAGTATGCCAGCCGAGTCACCCGCAGCAAGGTTATCAAGTTTTGCAAAGTTCAGTGGAGCCACCACACCGAGGATGAAGCCACCTGGGAGCGAGAGGAAGAACTGTTGAAGGACCACCCTCACCTATTTTCTAGCCAACCCAAATCTCAAGGGCAAGATTCATCTTAAGGGGGGTAGGTTTGTAACATCCCAAATTTTCAATTTGGAATGTTATACACTAGATCATCAATGCATATCATATTTTCTTGCTTTTGGTTTGATCCTAGAAATTCTACGCAACTCAAGGACCCTCGGAGAGAGTTGGGGATTTCGTTATTTTCATACTTGAGTTTTCTCAAATTTTGAAAATAGGATCATTGATTTTATTTATTTTATCTTCAATTATTTCTATTAAAAAATTATGAGAGAGGGAATAAAATGACTTTCCCAAAATAAAGAAATATTGAGGATTTAATAAAAAATCAAATAAGATTTTATTTTGGAGTTTTTGCTATTTTATTTGAATTTAGAAAAAATTGCACGTTTTTAGAACTGCATTTTAGGGCCAAGAAAATGTTCATCCTATTCTAAATATTTTATTTAGACGGTGAAAATTTGTTTTGGCATTTTTAGATTTTTTTTTCTAGGATTTTTCTGTTCGGCCGAATTATTTTAAGAAAACTCCCGCGCGCCTGACTGGGCCGAAGGCCTAGCCGAGCCGGCCCCGCCGCCTCAGCCCCTCCCGCAAGCCACCGCCGCCCCTCCCCCTTTATAAATCGACCCGGCCCCCCCTGGAGCCTCACAGCCGGAGCCGCCGTCGCCGCAAGCCGCCGCCGCCCCGCCGCCTTGCGCCGCCGCCGCAAGCCACAGTCGCCCCGCCGCCGCCGCAAGCCACCGCCACCCCACTGCCTTGCGCCGCCAGGAGCCGCCGCCCCGCCACCCCACGCCGCCCACTGCCACCGGAGCCCCGCCGGACCTCGCCGGAGCCCGAGCCGAGGTAGCCGCCCGCCACCCCGGTTTTCTAAGAAAAAACCGATCCGTTTTTTAGAAACCCTAGGTTTATTATCTTTTTAGATCGGTTTTATCGGTTCTTTTATTTAGCGAGCGTTCGCTCGTTCATTCGTTTTAACGAACGCTTTCACCATTTAGTTAATCTGTTCATCAATTTTTCTTTTTCTCGGATTTTCCGCGATTATTTCTAGTCGCGATTTCTGATCCGATTTCCATTTTAGTTTATCTTTTCGCTCGTTTATCGGAATCAGGCGATTCAAGCGCATGGAGTTTCGTCTCGAAACCCTCTTTCCGTTTAACCAACTCAAACAAGTTTTTACATCTATAAAATTTGACTTAGATCCAGATTAGTAAAGGAAGTTTGTTTCTTTCGCTGTTTGACTTTCGTTGCTTTGTTCGATTTGTTTCTTTTTGCAAACCGGAGTTCTTAAGTTGAACTTTCTGGTTAGATGTCTTATTTGAGTTTTAAACGTGCATTAGATGAGTACTTATTGTATGCTTGTTTGTTTGCGATAGAGTACCCGGAGTGCGTCGCTTGCTACTTTGAATCTCTAGGTTTCGTGGATCATCAGCAAGGCAAGTAACACTTTGATCATGCCTCTTTACTACCCAGTTTTGTTGCATTAGATCAATCCTCAAACAATTGCATGATTAGGATCTGATTAATATGTGCGTTTTGGGAAGTAGATGAGGTAGAACCTATTACCTGTTTTATTATCAAACCCTTGGGAGTTACTTCTACGTTTGCTTATTATGCCATGCTATGCTAGTAGACGTGGATTGGGTGAGTGTATCCATGACAGATGTGAGGTTGATAAATTAATGGTTTATTTAAGGTGGCACCTGGGTATTCTAGCGATTGCCTGTTTTTTTATGGACCGCCACCCAGGCTCAAAGGGATCATGAGATTTTTCATACTAGAAACTTCCGTGTGCAGCCACAAGCTACTATGGGCTCTAGCATAGTTGACTAAGTCATGCGAACTCTTATAGTGGTAGACTAGTAGATGTAGGGGGATGTAGGTTGGTACTGTCTACCCGATCGTAAGGTGCTAGCGCTTCTGAAAGACTATGTCTCGGTCATCCATTTCTCAAACACCATGTAGTGCGAGAATCCCAACGGAGGAGATCGAGTCTTGTGGGGAAAAGTGTGCAAACCTCTGCAGAGTGTATAAACTAATCATGGTTAGCCGTGTCCCTGGTTATGGACGTCTTGAGTATCTAGTACTTGGATTATCATGTGAATCTCATCATGTTACTTTAATTAATACTGTTGGGTTTTAATGATGATACTTAATTGGGATTGAGAGGATGTCTATCTTCTCAATGTTTAACAACCACCATGATAGTTAAATAAAATTTATTCCTTTGCAGTAGTTAAAAATTGGCTTGATGCAAAAACTGTAACCATAGAGCTTTCCACCAGCCATATATGCATGTAGTATAGCTTTATTCTTTCATTACTCTCTATGTTTTACATTGCCAACATATTCCATGTGCTGACCCATTTTCGGGCTACAACGTTCATGTTGCAGACTTTTCAGATGATGAGTAAGGTGCCTTTAGGTCGTGGTTCTATACTCAGTGATGCCGTTGGAGTTGATGGACTCACTTATCTTCCAAGCCTTCCGCTGTTATCGTTATTAGATGGCCTTAAGCCATATTTATTGTAATAAGTTCTCCTTTGAGACACTCGATGTAATAAGTGTGTGATTGCTACTCTGTTATAAATCCTTCAAGTACTGTGCGTGTCAGCATTACTGATCCAGGGATGACACTAAAGCACAGAGATCGGACTGTTTGAGGTCTGGTCGCTATAGAGCCTCAACACTCATCGGATTGCATACGTTAGTATGTATTATTTCCAATAAGTCAGTTACTTTCTCCATTGTTCCGGAGAATGGAGTTTTAGTCATCTTGCCCATGAGGCATGGTTCGCAAGCATCAAATGATTCATAATCAAGTGATTCAAAAAACCCATCGGTATGGAGTTTCTTCAGGCGCTTTACACCAATATGACATAAACGGCAGTGCCACAAACAAGTTGCACTATCATTATTAACTTTGCATTTTTGGCTTCAATATTATGAATATGTGTATTACTATGATCGAGATTTAATAAACCATTCACCTTGAGTGTATGACCTCAGAAGGTTTTATTCATGTAAACAGAATAACAATTATCCTTGACTTAAATGAATAACGTTATTGCAATAAACATGATCCAATCATATTATGCTTTACGCAAACACCAAATAACATTTATTTTAGGTTCAACACTAATCTCGAAGATAAAGGGAGTGTGCGATGGTGATCTTATCAACCTTGGAATCACTTCCAACTCACATCATCACCTCACCCTTAACTAGTCTCTGTTTATTTTGCAACTCCCGTTTCGAGTTACTACTCTTAGCAACTGAACCAGAATCAAATACTGAGGGATTGCAATAAACACTAGTAAAGTACACATCAATAACATGTATATCAAATATACTTTTGTTCATTTTGCCATCCTTCTTATCTGCCAAGTATCTAGGGCAGTTCCACTTCTAGTGACCATTTCCTTTGCAGTAGAAGCACTCAGCTTCACGCTTGGGTCTAGCTTTGGGTCCCTTCATGAGAGTGGCAACTTGCTTGCCATTCTTCTTGAAGTTCCCTTTCTTTCCCTTGCCCATTTACTTGAAACTAGTGGTCTTGTCAACCATCAACCCTTGATGCTTTTTCTTGATTTCTACCTTCGCTGATTTCAGCATCGCGAAGAGCTTTGGGAATCGCTTTCGTTATCCCTTGCATATTATAGTTCATCGCGAAGTTCTAGTAACTTGGTGATAGTGACTAGAGAACTTTGTCAATCACTATCTTACCGGGAAGATTAACACCCACTTGATTCAAGTGATTGTAGTACTCAGACATTATTGGCACATGTTCACTCATTGAGCTATTCTCCTCCATCTTGTAGGCAAAGTACTGTCAGAGGTCTCATACCTCTTGACACGGCCATGAGTATAAGATACCAATTTCAACTCTTGGAACATCTTATATTCCTCGTGGCATTCAAAACATTTTTGAAGTCCCGGTTCTAAGCTGTAAAGCATGGTGCACTAAACTATCAAGTAGTCATCATACCGAGCTTGTCAAACGTTCATAACATCTGCATATGCTCCTGCAATAGGTCTGTCACCTAGCGGTGCATCAAGGACATAATTCTTCTGTGCAGCAATGAGTATAATACTCAGTTCACGGACCTAGTCCACATCATTGCTACTATCATCTTTCAACATAGTTTTTCTCTAGGAACATATCAAAAATAAACAGGGAGCTCCATCGCGAGCTATTGATCTACAACATAGTTATGCAAAAACTATCAGGACTAAGTTCATGATAAATTAAAGTTCAATTAATCATATTACTTAAGAACTCCCACTTAGATATACATCCCTCTAGTCATCTAAATGATCACATGATCCAAATCAACTAAACCATGTCCGATCATCACGTGAAATGGAGTAGTTTTCAATGGTGAACATCACTATGTTGATCATATCTACTATATGATTCACGCTCGACCTTTCGGTCTCCAGTTTTTCGAGGCCATATTTGCATATGCTAGGCTCGTCAAGTTTAACCCAAGTATTTATGCGTGTGCAAAACTGGCTTGCACCCGTTGTATGTGAACGTAGAGCTTATCACACCCGATCATCACGTGGTGTCTCGGCACAACGAACTTTGTCAATGGTGCATACTCAGGGAGAACACATATACCTTGAAATTTAGTGAGAGATCATCTTATAATGCTACCGCCAAACTAAGCAAAATAAGATATAAAATATAAACATCACATGCAATCAAAATAAGTATGTGATATGATATGGCCATCATCATCTTGTGCCTTTGATCTCCATCTCCAAGGTACCGTCATGATCTCCATCGTTACCGGCATGACACCATGATCTCCATCATCTTGATCTCTATCAATGTGTCGTCACATGGTCATCTCGCCAACTATTGCTTTTGCAACTATTGCTATCGCTAGCGATAAAGTAAAGCAATTGTATGGTGCTTAAATCTTATGCAACAAAGAGACAACCATAAGGCTCCTGCCAGTTGCTGATAACTTTAACAAAACATGATCATCTTATAAAACAATTTATATCTCATCACGTATTGACCATATCACATCACAACATGCCCTGCAAAAACAAGTTAGACATCCTCTACTTTGTTGTTGCAAGTTTTACGTGGCTGCTACGGGCTGAGCAAGAACCGTTCTTACCTACGCATCAAAACCACAACGATATTTCGTCAAGTTAGTGTTGTTTTAACCTTCAACAAGGACCAGGCGTAGTCACACTCGGTTCAACTAAAGTTAGAGAAACTGACACCCGCCAGCCACCTGTGTGCAAAGCACGTCGGTAGAACCAGTCTCGCGTAAGCGTACGCGTAATGTCGGTCCGGGCCGCTTCATCCAACAATCCCATCAAACCAAAGTATGACATGCTGGTAATCAGTATGACTTGTATCGCCCACAACTCACTTGTGTTCTACTCGTGCATATAACATCTACGCATAGACCTGGCTCTGATGCCACCATTGGGGAATGCGGTAATTTCAAAATTTTCCTACGCACACGCAAGATCATGGTGATGCATAGCAACGAGAGGGGAGAGTATCGTCTATGTGCCCTCGTAGATCGTAAGCAGAAGCGTTATGACAACGCGGTTGATGTAGTCGTATGTCTTCACGATTGACCGATCCTAGTACCGAAAGTACGGCACCACCACGATCTGCACACGTTCAGCTCGGTGATGTCCCATGAACTCACGATCTAGTAGAGCTTCGAGGGAGAGTTCCGTCAACACGACAATGTGATGACGGTGTTGATGAATCTACCGATGCAAGGCTTCGCCTAAGCACCGCTACGATATGACCGAGGTGGAGAATGGTGGAGGGGGGCACCGCACATGGCTAAAAGATCAATGATCAACTTGTGTGTCCATGGGGTGCCCCCCTCCCCCGTATATAAAGGAGTGGAGGAGGGGGAGGGCCGGCCCTCTACTATGGCGCGCCCTGGGGAGTCCTACTCCCACCGGGAGTAGGATTCCCCCCCCCCCTTCCATGTAGTACGAGTAGGAGAGAAGGAAAGAGAAGAGAAGGAAGGAGGGGGCGCCGCCCCTCCCCCTAGTCCAATTTGGACTAGGCCTTGGGGGCGCAGCCTCCGCTCTCTCTTTTCCCTAAAGCCCAACAAGGCCCATATACTCCCCGGTGAATTCCCGTAACTCTCCGGTACTCCAATAAATACCCGAACCACTCAGAACCTTTCCGATGTCCGAATATAGCCTTCCAATAGATCGCTTTACGTCTCGAACATTTCGAGACTCCTCGTCATGTCCCCGATCTGATCCGGGACTCCGAACTACCTTTAGTACATCAAAACACATAAACTCATAATACTAATCGTCACTGATCATTAAGCGTGCGGACCCTACGGGTTCAAGAACTATGTAGACATGACCAAGACACGTCTCCTGTCAATAACCAATAACGGAACCTGGATGCTCATATTCTCTCCTACATATTCTATGAAGATCTTTATCGGTCAAACCGCATAACAACATACGTTGTTCCCTTTGTCATCGGTATTTTACTTGCCCAAGATTCGATCATCGGTATCTCAATACCTAGTTCAATCTCGTTACCGGTAAGTCTCTTTACTCGTTCCATAATGCATCATCCCATAACTAACTCATTAATCACATTGCTTGCAAGGCTTATAGTGATGTGCATTACTGAGAGGGCCCAGAGATACCTCTCCGACAATCGGAGTGACAAAGCCTAATCTCGATCTATGCCAACTCAACAAGTACCATCGGAGACACCTATAGAGCACCTTTATAATCACCCAGTTACGTTGTGACGTTTGGTAGCACACAAAGTGTTCCTCCGATATTCGGGAGTTGCATAATCTCATAGTCATAGGAACATGTATAAGTCATGAAGAAAGCAATAGCAACAAACTAAACGATCATCGTGCTAAGCTAACGGAATGGTTCAAGTCAATCACATCATTCTCTAATGATGTGATCCCGTTAATCAAATGACAAATCATGTCTATGGCTAGGAAACTTAACCGTATTTGATTCAACGAGCTAGTCAAGTAGAGGCATACTAGTGACACTCTGTTTGTCTATGTATTTTCACATGTACTAAGTTTCTGGTTAATACAATTCTAGCATGAATAATAAACATCTATCATGAAATAAGGAAATAAATAATAACTTTATTATTGCCTCTAGGGTATATTTCCTTCAACTTAGCCTTTTCAAACTCTTTCAACTTTCACGCAATATATGAGCGCGAGCCATGGACATAGCACTATGGGTGGATAGGGATGGCAATGGGTAGGGTATGGGTGGGTACAACCTCCTTCTACCCAAACCCATACCCATAGAAACTTTTTATACCCACCCACTTCAATACCCATGGGTATAAACTAACACCCATGCCCATACCCATCGGGTTTCCTATACCCAATGGGTATCCATTGGTTACAATATATAGCATTCAAATTCTTAAGAGGTAGAGAAATGAGTTCCAAATTCAAGTGATCATGGTAGAGTAGTATAGCACGTATGTGGCCTCCTCCAGTGGGTGGCCTCTTGGAGGCATCGGGGGTGTATGAGCAGCGGTTGGTGGAAGGCCGGCGTAGTAGAAGGCGGTGGTGGGAATTGGGGATCGCTGGATCGAGTGTTCGACAAGAGTGTGGTAGCGAAGAGTCGATATTTCATCTTTTTGAGGAGTCACATAGGACGTATGAGGAGTGGCGAGCAGATGATTATGAGCCTATGAGCTATAACTTGTTTAAGGAATACAAGATTTAGGGTTGGACCATATGATTTGGCTGTTAACCCCACATGTTATAGGAGTTATTTTCATTTATTAAATATTTTTCTGGGTATCCATTGGGTTACCCATGGGCACAATTTCTTACGCATGCCCTACCCATATATTTTGCGGGTATGGGTACTGTCGGTGTCAAAACCGGCGGATCTTGGGTAGGGGGTCCCGAACTATGCGTCTAGGCCGGATGGTAACAGGAGGCAGGGGACACGATGTTTTACCCAGGTTCAGGCCCTCTCGACGGAGGTAAAACCCTACGTCCTGCTTGATTAATATTGATGATATGGGTAGTACAAGAGTAGATCTACCACGAGATCAGAGAGGCTAAACCCTAGAAGCTAGCCTATGGTATGATTGTTGTCCCTACAGACTAAAACCCTCCGGTTTATATAGGCACCGGAGAGGGCTAGGGTTACACAGAGTCAGTTACAATGGTAGGAGATCTACATATCCGTATCGCCAAGCTTGCCTTCCACGCCAAGGAAAGTCCATTCCGGACACGGGACGAAATCTTCAATCTTGTATCCTCATAGTCCAGGAGTCCGGCCGAAGGTATAGTCCGGCTATCCGGACACCCCCTAATTCAGGACTCCCTCAGTAGCCCCCGAACCAGGCTTCAATGACGACGAGTCCGGCATGCAGATTGTCTTCGACATTGCAAGGCGGGTTCTCCTCCAAATTCCGTGTACCTGTTGAATAATGTCCGGTTTCTTGTAAATGTAGCGCTCCTTGGCTTCTATGCCCAATAATGGCCGTCTTCCATGTGTCAAACGAATACGAAAAGTCTGGGTGTTTTTACATTTACACCCCTAGCCGCGCGAATGAGCTACCTATTTAAGGGGGTGGGGATTTAGATCCAAACCACACCTTCTCCCCTCCGCGAGTATTCATCAGAGCGTATCCGACAGAGGTCCATTCTATCATGGCCGGCCGCCGCAGCTCCTCCTCTCGCCCTTCCAGCCCTCAGCCTAGAGATTGGGAGAGATGCTCCATCCCGCACAGCAAGCTAGTGACGCTTCGGACTAAGGGACTTCTCCCCCCGGCCTGTATGGTCCCGGTTCAAGCCGAACTTGCCACCTATAATGGCGGAGAGCAAGCGGAGAGCGCCCCCAATCCCTCCAAAGGAGAGCGGGTATGCCTTGTCCCTTACTTAATAAGAGGGCTCGGATTTCCAATTCATCCGTTTCTCTGGGGGCTCCTGGAGTTCTATGGCCTCCAGCTGCACAACCTCACACCTGCCTCCATATTGCATATCGCGGGCTTCGTAGCCCTTTGCGAGTTGTTTTTGGGTTGCGAGGCTCATTTCGCGTTGTGGAAAAGGCTATTCTGCCTTGTGCCCCGTTCTCAGAAGGAGTCAATATATCAAGTGGGCGGAGCCGAAGTGTGGCGCATCGCCGGGACCGGATATCTATCCGGAACCCCAAAGAAGGCGTCCGAGGGCTGTCCTTCGGAATGGTTCTTTATAGAGGACGTCCTGCTGCCGGATCCTGTCCGGATCGGCCTCCCTGAGTTCGACAGTGCTCCCCTAAAGAAGCGCCAAAGCTGGCATCCACGGAGCCCTCAGAGGGAAAGTGACAAGGACGTTCTTTATCTGATGGGCCGGATAAGATTGTTAGCTCATTCCGGACTGACCATGATCGGGGTCATGGCCGCATGCATCATGCGAGGGGTGCAGCCGCTTCAGTATAGAGGCCACCCCATGTGGGACTTCAACGGGGAGGACGATGCCACCCGCCACGGCCGTAAGGGGCCGGATTCGGCTCCCGCTCTAATAAAGATCTTGTCCGCTTTGTACAAGGGAGAAGAGGAGGAATTTCTCCGCGTCAACCCACTGGGTGGATTTTCTATGTACAATCCCCCAAGTTGGGTAAGTGGACACTTTTACTTACCCATCCGTTTTATATTCCCACCGTTAAATATTCAGTCTAACGACTTCAACGCAGGAACTGCACTAGGCTGCTAAAGAAATAAACAGCCCTCCTCCACAACCCGAGGATCTGGGACGGACCCTCGACCCGGCCTCTCAAGAGGATCCAGACTTATCTGTTGAGCAAGGACAACGCCTTGGTGGCCATTACGGCCGATTACCCAGGGCTACTCCCAGTCTCACAGGTAACTGAGACCGAAGTCCCAGCACTTTGAAAAGGGATCTATCCTCGCGTGTTTTTGATTGCCGTATGACAACCGTGTTTTGCAGGGGAGGTCCTTGAGACGGGAGGCCGAGCCTGCGGCGACTAGCCAACGAGGGGCGGCAAGGCCCCACAGGCTGAAAAGAAGTGCGGTCCGGACTGAGACGCCAACGCAAAGGTATAGCGCGCCATCTTATGCCCAGGTGTTATTCCTTCAAGGCATACTAACGCTCGTGCTCTCTTCAGGACAAAGAGACCTCGTCGGACTATATCCAGAGAGGTTGCCAATCGCGCCTCCACCAGCTAGCCTCCAAATCCTGGTCCGGAAGCGGAGGCGAACATAAGGCGCGCACCGGACGCTCCTCCGACAGAGGATGCGGACAGGTTGTCTTCCACCAATTCTGAGGTGGAGAGTGCCATGAACCACAGGCGTCGCCGGATAGTTCTTTGCGACGCTTGTTTCTCCCAAGAGGCATTGGATGCCTTCAATTCGGGAGATGCGCACCTCCGTGCCGCTCAAAATGGTCAAGCCAGAGCCACGGAGCAATATGTAAAAGACATATGGGTAAGAAAATTTTGGTAATTATATATATACCAATAGCCCCCGAGACTTGAAACAGATAGAATAACTGATTTAAGGATCATTTGTTATGCAGGTTCTTACAGAAAAGAATACCCTACTGTCCCAGGAGCTGGAAGAGTGCAAAGCCCAACTTGAGGCCGCACTAGCCGCGGCAGGGGAGCCCAAGGAGACCCCCTCTGGTAATATACGCTTCGAAAGATAAGTAGTTTGCAAAGTGCGGCGTGGGTGCAAATCTGACAAATTAAATTGTAGATGGCGCCGGATTAAATCCAGAAGAGCAACAACTCAGACGCCAACTGAAGGCTGGTGAGAGCGTGCTGACAAAGGTGAGGCGGGAGAAGAACAATCTCCAAGATGCCAACACCAAGCTGGGCGTTGAACTGAAGGATGTTCGTGCCCAGCTGGCGGACTCCGTTAAGGAGAATCAGTGGCTTCGACCGGCATATATAGTAAGTGCTTAAACGAACTTTGAAAAAAGAGTTCGGGGAGGAAGTCGTCTAACAGAGTAATGTCTGTAGGTATGCTAACAGGTTGTCCTGCAGAGGAAATGCCCGGTTCTACGGGTGACCTTCTTCCCGAGCTCTCACAACTGCACGAGCGAGTTCGGTAGGTGATGCAAGGCGTCGCCCAGGCCTTGTGGCCATCCGTCTCCATGCCCAAAGGCCTTGGAGAGCTTGTAGAGAAGCTGAAGGGAGCGCGGCGGCGCTTCCGATTGTGGAAGATGTCGGCCTACCGTCAAGGCGCCAGGGAGGCCTGGGCCATGGTGAAGACGCGGTGCACAAAGGCTGACCCAAACCACATGGCCGAGGTCGGACCTGTGGGGCCTGATGGGAAGGAGATCCCTGTGAGCTTAGTATACGGCCAAGTAGAATTGGCCACAAAGTATTCCCAACAGGACTATAAACTAGACAGCCTGTTAGATGGTATTGAAGAGGAATACAGTCAGTCAGATTGACTATGTAATTTTAATTGACATGTGTAATGCCTTCTAGCCGGATTGTAGATCGTTTGTCATGGCCGACCTTTTCGCTTCAACCTCGGGACCTGACGGTCCGGAGTGTGTCTGAATACCCTCGCAGTTATATAAGAACCGGGGTATGCATGGAGACCAGGCGTAGGGGTCATTAGTGCTTGAACAGACAAGTGCCCAACTAGTTATGTTATATTACGTGGTTAGTAAGAAACATCTGGGAGGCATGCCCTAAAGTGCATGTCCATTCTGCGAAAAGAGACGCAGGAAAAACATCTGGGGGTGTATAGATAGATAAGTGGAAAAAAAAGATCATCTTTAGTTCACCGACTGAATATTCCCTTAAGAACGCTAGCTTTCGGCTTCACCCAGTCTGAGGTACACATCCGGCTGACCCGGCAGTAACAATCGCAGAGGTGCTCCCTTTACCACCTAGCCGAACAATCGAGAATGTAGGGGTAAGCACAGGAGCCAGGCAACCCAGCTTGGCCAAAACTTAAGTCATGTCGATGCATATAATGGTGAATAAAAGGTACATGCGGAAGTGTGACACATGTGTTGGGCATGAAGCCCGTATAAATAAGCTTCTGTTTAAAGAAGCCCCAGGTTTAATGAGCGCGGATAGCGCGTCACTTTATGAGCCTTTAAAGGCTATAAGAGAGAGAGGGGAGAAGGAGAGAAATGTAAGACAGAAAGTATATAAAAAATGGACAGAGGAAGGAGACGAACACAGAGTCCGGCGCTAGGCATAGAATCTTCGGAGACGGGCTGTGTTCCATGGGTTCGGCTCGAGTCGGTTATCCGATGCATCTCGCAGGCGGTACGCTCCGCCAGTCAGGACTTGGTCAATTATGAAGGGACCTTCCCACTTGGGCTTGAGTTTGGCCTTTTTCTTGTCCGGCATGCGTAGAACTAATTCGTCAACGTTGTAATTTTTGGCCCGTACTTCTCTGCTTTGGTATCTTCGAGCCTGCTGTTGATAGAATGCGGAACGGGCTATTGCCACGTCACGCTCTTCCTCCAAGGCGTCCAGACTGTCGTGCCGATCGAGCTCGGCTTCTCTTTCTTCGTACATGCGCACTCGAGGTGAGTCATGAATTATGTCGCAGGGCAAAACTGCCGCTGCGCCGTACACCATGAAGAATGGTGTGTATCTGGTGGTGCGATTCAGCGTGGTCTGCAGCCCCCAGAGTACAGAGTCGAGCTCCTCTACCCAGTGCGTATTAGATTCCTTAAGGGACCGCACTAATCTGGGTTTGATGCCGCTCATGATAAGACCATTTGCATGCTCGACCTGGCCGTTAGTTTGTGGGTGATAGACGGAAGCATAATTGAGCTTGATGCCCATGTTTTTGCACCAGAGTTTTACCTCGTCGGCCATAAAGTTCGTGCCATTATCAGTGGTGATGTTGTGGGGGACGCCGTAACGGTGTACAACCCCGGATATAAAGTCTTTCACCGGTCCGGATTCGGCCGTCTTAACAGGCTTGGCTTCTATCCATTTGGTGAACTTATCCACCATGACGAGTAAGTATTTTTTCTTGTGGGTTCCGCCTTTAAGGGGTCTGACCATGTCAAGCTCCCAGACCGCGAAGGGCCAAGTGATGGGGATAGTTTGGTGGGAGGTGGGTGGCATATGGCTTTGGTTTGCAAAAAGCTAGCAACCGACACATCGTTGGACTAAGTCCTGGGCGTCTGCCCGGGCCGTCGGCCAATAAAAGCCTATACAGAAGGCCTTGCTTACAAGGGACCGAGCTGCAGCGTGATGACCACCGAGTCCGGCATGAATTTCAGACAGGAGGTTCCGCCCTTCCTCTTCGGAGATGCACCTTTGAAGGACTCCGGTAGTGCTTTTCTTATAAAGCTCTCCCTCATGGACTTTATAGGATTTAGATCGCCGCACTATGCAGCGTGCCTCATTTTGGTCCTCGGGGAGTTCCTACCTAGTAAGGTAGGCGAGGAATGGTTCTGTCCACGGGGCGATGATGGCCATTATTACGTGGGTTGAAGGTGTTATTTCATTGGCAGAGCCTCCAATTATGTCAGAGTGTTCGGTGTCGGGCAGTGCGGTTGGGTCCCGGCTGTTATTGCCGGGTTCCCCTTCCCATACTACGGATGGCTTGAACAGCCTTTCCAAGAAGATGTTGGGGGGACTACATTGCATTTTGCGCCGATGCGTGCCAGGACATCTGCCGCCTGATTATTTTCCCGGGCTATATGGTGAAATTCGAGCCCTTCGAACCGAGCTGACATTTTTAGGACGGCGTTGCGATAAGCTGCCATTTTTGGATCCTTGGCATCAAAGTCTCCATTTATTTGGGATATTGCGAGGTTTGAGTCCTTGCGCACCTCTAGGCGTTGAATGCCCATGGATACTGCCATCCGGAGACCATGTAAAAGGGCCTCATATTTGGCTGCATTGTTGGAGTCTGTGTACATTATCTGCAGTACGTATTGAACTGTGTCTCCTGTGGGGGACGACAAAACGACGCCAGCCCCTAGACCGGCCTACATTTTGGAGCCGTTGAAGTGCATGACCCAGTTTGAATATGTATCGTACTCTTTAGGGAGTTCGGCCTCCATCCATTCTGCGATGAAGCCGGCCAAAACTTGCGACTTGATAGCTCGTCGTGGCTTGTAAGTTATGTCGAACGGGAGGAGCTCAATGGCCCATTTTGCAATCCGGCCTGTCGCGTCGCGGTTTTTTATAATATCATTAAGTGGCACTTCCGAGGCTATTGTTATTGAACACTCTAGAAAGTAGTGTCGCAGCTTCCGGGGTGCCATAAATACCACGTACGCAATCTTTTGATAATGCGGGTACCGTGACTTGCACGGAGTAAGGACAGTGGACACATAGTAGACCGGCTTTTGAAGGGGGAATTTGTGTTCGTCCGTTTCTCGTTCGACGACGAGCACTGCACTTACGACCTGATGGGTTGCTGCAATATATAATAGCATTGGTTCGCCAATGTTTGGCGCGTCCAGGACTGGGTTTGTTGCCAAGATGGCTTTTATTTCGTTGAGTCCGGCCGTGGCTACATCCGTCCACTCGAAGTGTTCGGTGCGCCGAAGGACGTAGTAAAGGGGTAGGGCCTTTTCTCCCAAGCGGGAGATAAAGCGGCTTAGAGCCGCCACGCATCCGGTTAATTTTTTTATTTGTTTGAGGTCCTTTGGTATATCCAATTGTGACAGAGCTCGGATCTTGGCTAGATTTGCTTCAATTCCTCTACCGGATACAATGAAGCCCAAGAGCTTTTCGGCTGGAACACCGAAAACGCATTTTTTTGGGTTGAGCTTGATGTCGTATGTTCGGAGGCTATCAAATGTTAGCCTCAAGTCGTCTACTAGAGATTTGACATGTCTTGTTTTAATGACCACATCATCTACGTATGCCTCCACTGTTTTGCCGATCTGGTTTGCCAGACATGTCTGAATCATGCGCTGATATGTTGCGTCGGCGTTTTTGAGCCCGAAGGGCATTGTGTTGAAGCAGAATGGGCCATATGGTGTGATGAATGTCGTTGCGGCTTGGTCTGACTCTGCCATATTTATTTGATGGTAGCCGGAGTATGCGTCGAGGAAACACAACGAATCGTGTCCTGCGGTAGCGTCGATAATTTGATAGATGCGGGGGAGCGGAGAGGGATCCTTTGGGCAAGCCTTGTTAAGGTCTTTAAAATCAACGCACAGGCGCCAGGATTTGTCCTTCTTTGGTACCATCACCAGGTTTGCTAGCCAGTCCGTGTGTTTTATATCTTTGATGAATCCGGCCTCCAATAGCTTGGCTAGTTCCTCTCCCATGGCCTGTCTCTTAGGTTCGGAAAAATGCCGAAGAGCCTGTTTGACTGGCTTGAATCCTTTTATGATATTTAAGCTGTGTTCGGCCAGCCTGCGTGGGATTCCTGGCATGTCTGAAGGGTGCCAGGTGAAAATGTCCCAGTTCTCTCGTAGGAACTCTGCAGTGCGGCGTCTACATCAGGGTTTAACTGTGCCCCAATGGAAGCTGTGTTATTGGGGTCCGTTGGATGGACCTGGAATTTGACTATTTCGTCCGCCGGTTTAAAGGAGGTGGACTTGGATCTTTTGTCAAGTATCACATCGTCCCTATTCACCATGGAGCACAGCGCAGTCAGTTCCTCAGCCGCTAGGGCTTCGGATAGCGCCTCGAGGGCCAGTGCGGCTGTCTTGTTTTCGGCGCGGAGTGCTATGTCCGGATCACTAGCGAGAGTGATGATTCCGTTAGGCCCGGGCATCTTGAGCTTCATGTACCCGTAATGGGGTATTGCTTGGAAGATTGTAAATGCTTCCCGCCCTAGTAGAGCATGATATCCGCTACTGAACGGGACCACTTGGAACGTGACCTCTCCAGACCTGTAATTATCCGGCGTGCCGAACACCACATCTAGTGTGATTTTTCCTGTACAGCACGCTTCCCGACTAGGGATTATTCCTCTAAAGGTTGTGCTACTTCGCTCAATGTAGTTCCAGTCTATTTCCATTTTTTGAAGGGTTTCCTCATAAATGAGGTTCAATCCGCTGCCGCCATCCATGAGTACCATCGTAAGATGAAAGCCATCCACTATTGGACTAAGGACCAATGCGGCTGGTGCTCGGGCTGTTCGGAATTTAGGTTCATCACTGATGTTAAAAGTAATAGCCGTGTCACTCCATGGGTTTATTGTTGCTACTTGGTAGACTTCGCAAGGCTGCGGAGTGTTCTTTTTCGCATATTATTTGATGCAAAAGTCTCGAAGACTATTAATACCGTACTGGTGTCTCTGGGGTGGCTTTCTGTGGCTTCTAGAATTAGAAGATCTTCGCCAATTTTTGCCACCTGCCAGAGTATCCAACATGCTCTAAGGCTGTGAGTTGGTGTGGCGCCTTCTGCACTGTGAATTTTACAGGGTCCATTAAGCCATCCTTCCAGTACGGTTCCGTGCCCTCCAGAGGGATTTTGCTTTTTGGTATTGAACCCGGGTGTCTGGCGATGATGCACCCTTTTATTTCGGACTGGGTTTGTATTCAGGGCCGGATTGTCCCAAAAATTTATTTCGGTTTTCCAGGCGCTTTCCATCGCACAGTACTTTCGTACTATGGACGCCAAGTCAACGAAGCGTGTAATATCACGACGACTTATAGCGTTGAGGATTCCCTTGTCCGTGCAATTATTGCAGAAGAATGAAATTGCGTCTTCCTCGCGGCAGTCCTTTATCCTGTTCATAACCAGGAGGAAACTGGCCCAGTAATGATGTATTGTTTCTTCGGGCTCTTGCCTAATTTGGGATAGATCGCTTATGCACGGGTGGGTGGGTGGAATCAAATCCGAAACCTCACCCAATCTGAGACCCAGAGGCCAAGGCGTTTCTGAACTCAGAAGTTTGGATTCTTGGATGCTGTCCAATGAATCTAGCCCGTCGCCTGACTTTAAGTTCAGGTCTTGAGGGATGTCCTCCCCTTCGCGGGTATCCGGCTTGGAGGGATCGGGAATCCGGACATAGCTAGTCCTTAAGATAGATGAAGGGTCGCCGCACTGTCCCTCTACCACGGCAACGTGATGGGTGACCTGGGGAGAGTTAGTCTCTCTCAAATTGGGTTTAGGCCCAATCTGGTCGTAATCCGTAGCGACTCCCAGGGCGGCGATGTGATCCAAGAGCTCGTTTAGAGAAGAGAGCTCCATTGGATCTAGCTGCTCGGCGAATTCTGAGCTGACGTGAAGATTGCTTTTGATGACCCAAGAGGTCATCATCGGCGCAGCAGCCGAACAGGCGGTCATAAGGAAACCACCTAGCCGGAGGGTTTGGCCGACAGCCAAAGCTCCCTTAGCAACGGTGCCGTCTTTAAAGATGGGATGAGGCATCCTTCCTGATGGCGACGGCACAGAGGAACTCTCAATGAAAGCACCAATGTCGGTGTCAAAACCGGCGGATCTCGGGTAGGGGGTCCCGAACTGTGTGTCTAGGCCGGATGGTAACAGGAGGCAGGGGACACGATGTTTTACCCAGGTTCGGGCCCTCTCGATGGAGGTAAAACCCTACGTCCTGCTTGATTAATATTGATGATATGGGTAGTACAAGAGTAGATCTACCACGATATCAGAGAGGCTAAATCCCTAGAAGCTAGCCTATGGTATGATTGTTGTCCCTACGGACTAAAACCCACTGGTTTATATAGGCACCGGAGAGGGCTAGGGTTACACAGAGTCGGTTACAATGGTAGGAGATCTACATATCTGTATCGCCAATCTTGCCTTCCACGCCAAGGAAAGTCCCTTCCAGACACGGGACGAAGTCTTCAATCTTGTATCCTCATGGTCCAGGAGTCCGGCCGAAGGTATAGTCCAGCTATCCGGACACCCCCTAATCCAGGACTCCCTCAGGTACCCATTACTCATGGATAGAAAATCTCTTCAAGTGTTGCCCATACCCTGGGCAAAACTGCCATCCCTATGGGTGGAATGGAATATGATGATGGAGGTTGTGTGAGAAGACAAAAAGGGAGAAAGTCTCACATTGACGCGGCTAATCAACGGGCTATGGAGATGCCCATCAATTGATGTCAATGCAAGGAGTAGGGATTGCCATGCAACGGATGCACTAGAGCTATAAATATATGAAAGCTCAACAAAAGAAACTAAGTGGGTGTGCATCCAACTTTCTTGCTCACGAAGACCTAGGGCATTTTGAGGAAGCCCATCATTGGAATATAAAAAGCCAAGTTCTATAATGAAAAATTCCCACTAGTATATGAAGGTGTCAACATAAGAGACTCTCTATCATGAAGATCATGGTGCTACTTTGAAGCACAAGTGTGGAAAAAGGATAGTAACATTGCCCCTTCTCTCTTTTTCTCTCATTTTTTTATTTGGGCATTTTTCTCTTTTTTATGGCCTCTTTTTTTTGTCTGGAATCTCATCCCGACTTGTGGTGGAATCATAGTCTCCATCATCCTTTCCTTACATGGGACAATGCTCTAATAAAGAAAATCATAACACTTCTATTTACTTACAACTCGATACTTAGAAAAAAATATGACTCTATGTGAATGCCTCCGGCGGTATACCAGGATATGCAATGAATCAAGAGTGACATGTATGAAAGAAATATGAAGGTGGCTTTGCCACAAATACGATGTCAACTACATGATCATGCAAAGCAATATGACAATGATGGAGCGTGTCATAATAAAAGGAACGGTGGAAAGTTGCATGGCAATATATCTCGGAATGGCTATGGAAATGCCATAATAGGTAGGTATGGTGGCTGTTTTGAGGAAGATATAAGGAGGCTTATGTGTGATAGAGTGAATCATATCACAGGGTTTGGATGCACCGGCGAAGTTTGCACCAACTCTCGAGGTGAGAAAGGGCAATGCACGGTACCGAAGAGGCTAGCAATGATGGAAGGGTGAGAGTGCGTATAATCTATGGACTCAACATTAGTCATAAAGAACTCACATACTTATTGCAAAAATCTACAAGTCATCAAAACCAAGCACGATGCGCATGCTCCCAGGGGATAGATTGGTAGGAAAATACCATCGCTCGTCCCCGACCGCCACTCATAAGGAAAGCAATCTAAGAACACCTCATGCTTCAAATTTGTCACACAACATTTACCATACGTGCATGCTACGGGACTTGCTAACTTCAACACAAGTATTTCTCAATTCCACAATTACTCAACTAGCACGACTCTAATATTACCATCTTTATATCTCAAAACAACTTTCAAGTATCAAGCTTCTGATAATATTTAATGCAATATATATGGAAGTTTTTATTATACCCATCTTGGATGCCTATCATATTAGGACTAATTTTATAGCCAAAGCAAATTACCATGTTGTTCTAAAATACTCTCAAATAATATAAGTGAAGCATGAGAGATCAATAATTTATATAAAATAAAACCACCACCGTGCTCTAAAAAGGTATAAGTGAAGCACTAGAGCAAAATTATCTAGCTCAAAAGATATAAGTGAAGCACATAGAGTATTCTAATAAATTCTGATTCATGTGTGTCTCTACCAAAAGGTATGTACAGCAAGGATGATTGTGGTAAGCTAAAAAGAAAATACTCAAATCAAACAAGACGCTCCAAGCAAAACACATATCATGTGGTGAATAAAAATATTGCCTCAAGTAAAGTTACCGATAGACGAAGACGAAAGAGGGGATGCCTTCCAGGGCATCCCCAAGCTTAGGCTTTTGGTTGTCCTTGAATTTTACCTTGGGGTGCCTTGGGCATCCCCAAGCTTAGGCTCTTGACACTCCTTGTTCCAAAATCCATCAAATCATTACCCAAAAACTTGAAAACTTCACAACACAAAACTCAACAGAAAAACTCATAAGCTCCGTTAGTATAAGAAAACAAACCACCACTTTAAGGTACTGTAATGAACTCATTCTTTATTTATATTGGTGTTAAACCTACTGTATTACAACTTATCTATGGTTCATACCCCCTGATACTAGCCATAGATTCATCAAAATAAGCAAACAACACACGAAAAACAGAATCTGTCAAAAACAGAACAGTCTGTAGAAATCTGGAAGTTTCGAATACTTCTGTAACTCCAAAAATTCTGAAAAATTAGGAAGTCCTAAATAATTTGTATTTTGATCTACTTCAGTTGGAATTGGTATTTTATCGCTCTCTTAAAAAAATGAAAATTATTCTCGTGAGCGCATACTTTCTGGGTTTTTTCCAGCAAGATCAAATAACAATCATCCAAGAAGATCCTAAAGGCTTTACTTGGCACAAACACTAATTAAAACATAAAAAACACAATCATAACAGAGGATAGATGATTTATTTATTACTAAACAGGAACAAAAAGCAAGGAACAAAAATAAAATTGGGTTGCCTCCCAACAAGCGCTATCGTTTAACGCCCCTAGCTAGGCATAAAAACAAGAATAGATCTAGGTATTGCCATCTTTGGTGTTGGGAAATAAAAGAGAAAAATTCTTATCTATAACATTTATCTTTCTATTTTGAGAAAGCACATGGCATTAATGGTGGAAGAAAGATTAAGCACGCTACGAAAATTTGCATCTAAGCTAGCCTTCATCTCTATAAGAATTTCATTTTGATAAAAGCACAAAAGAGAGGTGGATTCAACCCTCTCACTCATGGGGTGCCCAAATATAGTTTTCATCTTTTTATAGGTATCTATGGCATCCCCCTCAAGAAAACCTTCTTCAAAAATAGAATCTAAAACTTTCTTGAACGAAGAGGGTAAGCCAACATAAAAGCTTTTTAGGTATATCCCAATTTGATATTGGGGCACATAGCTAGCTCGGATCCTTAATAACCTATCCCAAGTGTCTTTCAATGACTCATCAAGCAAATAACGAAAAATTTCGGGATCATCTTCATCGAAATTATCCAAACTCTCATTGATAACCCCGGTAGGTCTTTCCATAGCATCATTATTTATGAGCTTAGAAAGGAAGAGGTACTATCCAAAGTACTAGAACTCGGGAGAGAACCCTTACCCCTTTTTGATTCGGCCATGGTGAAAGAAAGGCAGACGGGAAAGAGGCGAATAAAATGGCGAAGGTGAAGTTGGGGAGAGGAAAACGAGAGGCAAATGGCAAATAATGTAATGCGAGGGATAAGAGTTTGTGATGGGTACTTGGTATGTCTTGACTTGAGCGTAGATCTCCCCGGCAATGGTGCCATAAATCCTTCTTGCTACCTCTTGAGCATGTGTTGGTTTTCCCTTGAAGAGGAAAGGGTGATGCAGCAAAGTAGCGTAAGTATTTCCCTCAGTTTTTTAGAACCAAGGTATCAATACAGTAGGAGACTACACACAAGTCGCCTAGTACCTGCACAAACAAACAAGAACCTCGCAACCAACGCGATAAAGGGGTTGTCAATCCCTTCACGATCACTTAAGAAAGTGAGATCTGATACAGATAATAAGATAACTATTTTTGGTATTTTTGTTGTATAGATTGGAAAGTAAAGATTGCAAAATAAATAGTAAATGAGAATTGTAGATCGGAAACTTATATGATGTAAAGTACACCCGGGGGCCATAGGTTTCACTAGTGGCTTCTCTCAAGATAGCATATATTACGGTGGGTGAACAAATTACTGTCGAGCAATTGATAGAAAAGCGCATAGTTATGAGAATATCTAGGCATGATCATGAACATAGGCATCACATCCGTGTCAAGTAGACCGAAACGATTCTTCATCTACTACTATTACTCCACACATCGACCGCTATCTAGCATGCATCTAGAGTATTAAGTTCATAAGAACAGAGTAACACATTAGGCAAGATGACATGATGTAGAGGGAGAAACTCAAGCAATATGATATAAACCCCATATTTTTATCGTCGATGGCAACAATACAATACGTGCCTTGCTGCCCCTACTATCACTGGGAAAGGACACCGCAAGATTGAACCCAAAGCTAAGCACTTCTCCCATTGCAAGAAAGATCAATCTAGTAGGCCAAACCAAACTGATAATTCGAAGAGACTTGCAAAGATATCAAATCATGCATATAAGAATTCAGAAAAGAATCAAATATTTTTCATAGATAAACTTGATCATAAACCCACAATTCATCGGATCTCGGCAAACACACCGCAAAAAGAATTACATCGAATAGATCTCCAAGAACATAGAGGAGAACTTTGTATTGAGATCCAAAGAGAGAGAAGAAGCCATCTAGCTAATAACTATGGACCCGAAGGTCTGTGGTAAACTACTCACAGATCATCGGAGAGACTATGGTGTTGATGTAGAAGCCCTCCGTGATCGAATCCCCCTCCGGCAAATCACCGGAAAAGGTCCCCGGATGGGATCTCACGGGTACAGAATGTTGCGGCAGTGGAAAAGTGGTTTTGTGGCTCACCTAGATGTTTTTAGGGTATACGAGTATATATAGGCGAAAGAAGTAGGTCGGTGGAGCTGCAAGGGGCCCACGAGGGTGGGGGGCCGCCTGCCCCCTGGGCGCGCCGCCCTACCTTGTGGCCGCCTCGCTGCTTCCTTGACCTCCACTGCAAGTCTCCTAGATTGCGTTTGTTCCAAAAAAGATCCTCGCGAAGGTTTCGTTCTGTTTGGATTCCGTTTGATATTCCTTTTCTGCGAAACACTGAAATAGGCAAAAAACAGCAATTTGCACTGGGCCTTTAGTTAATAGGTTAGTCCCAAAAATAATATAGAAGTGCATAATAAAGCCCATCAAACATCCAAAACAGATAATATAATAGCATGGAACAATAAAAAATTATAGATACGTTGGAGACGTATCAGCGACCATCACGTTTCATACACTATCACCCACGATTCCCATGACGTCGCTCCAACCCACGGCACCACGTCCCCTGACGTGCGCCTCACCCCTCTCGGCCGCACCGCCCCTCTGCCTTTGTGTGCATGACATGTGGGCTAGCTGAAATGCAGAGAGAATCAAGTTTCTACCACAGCGGCACGCGATTCCCACGACGCCGCCCGAACCCATGACACCACACGTCCCCGACCTGCGGCTCACCCCTCTCGGCCCCACCGCCCCTCTACCTTCGGGAGCATGGCATGTGGACCAGAAACCTATCGGGTCCACTGAAGCTCAGCCCCGTGGGCCCCGAGAGGGAAATGTAGCTCCTACGTTAGGCGTTGTGGTGCTACCGCAGCACGAACTTGTGCCAAACTCGAGATTTGTTTCTTACTAGCAAGATGCTCGTGCATTGCACGAAACATCAAGATGCATTTGTATGAGTAGTTTATCTTGTGGGAGAAAAGGATGAATGAGGGAAGGCCTTATTTGCATATGTGGAGAGGGGTGTGGGTATCTTTTTGCAAAATTGACATAGTTTCCTTCCATGGACATCTACGCCTCATAAGACCCCGACATCCAGTTGTGGCACCCTCGCCACAACCAGGCCACCACCGGCTGGTTCAACTTGAACGAGTGACTCGCTAACGCCGACGCGACAATGGCCAGCTGGGCATCTTGAACCACACCGATGCCACTTCCCCGTAGCCGATCGACCTACGCTGGCACATGGCCGAACGTTGTTGAGCCACGCGTCAATGTATGATGGCAGGAACGCCTCTAGGCTCACTGGCTCAACTACGTCGAGTACATCATGTTCGCAAACTAGTACCCATTGAGCAGCTTGCTCCCGCCCACGAGCATACGCCTATACGTATCCAGCATTCCAGCCTCATCGCTGATTGGTACATCCTCGGGGCGGTGCAAGTGGTCGGAATATCAAGCCCAAGTCGAGTTATGTGCCCCGCGTAGATCATTGGCTCTCACCCGAGCTCCCACCCAGCCATCGTTGTCGTCGCACCACTGACGATCGGAAGCAGCACCCTGCTGCTCATCTAGAGCACGAGCTAGTAAACGTCGTGCGGCACGTCACAACAGTTAAGCACCTCGACATGCGTCGGCCGGGCAGAGACTTTTCTTGGCCACAAGCTCCACGATATCATCCAAGATCGGTGTGGTACTGCAGTCGAACATGCGGGTAAAATACTACAGGATCAGCTGCATGTGCATGGCCCGGACGCCGATGTTGGCGTGGAGGAGGTGGTACTCACTGGCACAACACTGTGCTACATGGCTTGCAGGCACCTGTTGCGACGCTCTTGCTTTGGCACTGGCATTGTCAACGCAGCTGATGATCCGTACGAGGACGAGCAGGAAAGGAAAGGGTTTTGCATGCGTGTACAGATTCATGTAGGAAATTATTTCATGGAAATACGACCTTTGTTTACCTTTCTTTGAGGCTATAGATGACCCACACGAGGAAATCTATTATAATCGTAGGATGAAAATTAGTGGTGCGGGAGTACGGATCGGAGCATGGGAGGGAGCAGGCAAGCCTCGTTCGCTGACCTGCACGTCACCCCTCTTGGTCCCACCGTCGCTCTGCTTTCATGAGAATAACATGTGGGCCAGCCGCATTTAAGGTCCACATGTCATTTACTCATAGGCCGGTGCACTAAGCCACTGAAGCTCGGTCCCGTGGGCCCCGAGAGGGAAATGTAACTCCTGCGCCAGGCCTTGTGGTGCTCCCGCAGTATGAACTCATGCCAAACCTGGAATTTGTTTCTTACTACTATCAATGTGTCGGCCCGTGCGTTGCAATGGATCCAAAGTATCTATTTAGTGGAGTGCACTCTAAACACATTATCTATTTATTTTTCTCTAGCCTTTCGTAGCCATGCAACCAAGCCACATAAGCTTCATGGGTGCCCCGCCCATCATATTATTCATACTACGTTGACTGGAAAAAAGATAAATCACCCAAAACAAGATCTTTCCTTTTTTTTGTTCCTACGATGTTGTGTCGTGCACATACCTAGTTGTATAATGGTAGTACTAGTTGTAGTACAAACTTCATACAAGTAGGAGTAGGAGTAGTAGTACGGAGTGCTCCTACTCTTTCAACAAACCCCATCTGACACCAAATTTCTTGGCTTCCGTGCTACAGCTAGATCTTCCCCTCCTCGTTTCTGTTTTCGGGCGGGGTGCGGTTTGCCAATAGTCGGTTTTCTCAATTACGGTCCCACATGAAAATGAAAATGCTAGGAAACACACCTTCCCAAGCTATGTGGCATGCCGGAAGGGCCGTGGAGTAGTCCCGATTCCCGGGCGTGTTGGGGTGCGACGCGAACGCAGCAGACCTTTTTCTTTTACTAGCAATGTGCCCGTGTGTTGCGACGGATCCAAAGTAGAATAGTACTTGTTCACAAACTTGAAAGAAAACACTCTTGTTTTGATATACATATACACCACTAAAAATATATTACTTTTCACTCAAAATATATTTCTCAGGCTATTTTGATGAGGTGACGGAGGGATGTGGTTGCTTTCAAGATAATAAGGGGTTTTCTGCAAATTGGAGCAGAGAAGTGGGCTATTGTTGCAAAAAATGCCACAACTTAATTACCTCATAGCCGTTAGATGCAGATCTAATGGTCAGAAATGATGGATGGCAGACACAACACCATCACCAACTGAGTCTTTTATAGGAGACTAGCAAGATGCCCATGCGTTGTATGGAACATCAAGATGCATTTGTATGAGTAGTTTATCTTGTGGGAGAAAAGGATGAACGAGGGAAGGCCTTATTTGCAAATGTGGAGAGGGGTGTGGGTATCTTTTTGCAAAATTGCCATAGTTTCCTTCCATGGACATCTACGCCTCATAAGACCCCGACATCCAGCTATGGCACCCTCGCCACAGCCTGGCCACCACCGGCCGGTTCAACTCGAACGAGTGAGTCGTGAACGTCGCCGCGACAACGACCAGGTAGGGGTGGGGAACGTAGCATGCAATTTCAAAAAGTGCAACTACATTTGGTTCTGCTCCGTGGCACGATCAATAGATAGAAATAACGATTGGAAACGCTAGGGCGTGGCTTTTTCCGTCAGATAAGCAGGGTAGTAGCTAGGTTGGCGCATCGTTGGTTTGGTCACATGCGGTTCGACATGTTGTACTGTTTCAAACAAGATGCTCATGCGTTGCACGAAGTTGATGGAAAAGGTAAGCAAAATTTATAAATTGAAGGATGGAGTAATAGTTATAGTGACGCATATAATTGCCTCCAAATGTGAGCAAATGGATCGCACATGTCGATATTGACTGGAACGAGAATGCAATAGCACAATAAGAATTAAGGCCACGATGATGCAATCGGAGTGGTGGTTACAGGAGGCAAGAAGAAAGATGCATCCATCAACGTATGACCTCCTCGTCCTCGACTCAGTGCGACGGGCCACCGACCAGCGGCTTAGGAGCGGCGGCTTTTGTGGCGAGGTCAAGGTGCTTCTCAACAAAGGCGTCCAATGCTTCCAGCTAGTTGACGAAGGCCAATGTCCCAGCGTCCTCACCGGCCTTGTAGATACCTATGTACATGACTTTCTCATACACATGGATGTGTAGGTCGACGAATTCTAGCAGTGTGAGGTGCCTCGCGGCGAGCGTGACCTCCAAGTGGACATTCTTCGTTGCGTCTGCGGGCAGTCGCAGGGCCACCAGTGCTTGAAAGAGGTTCTCGCCATGGAGGCCGATTAGGGTGGCAGGCAATGAGGAGCCCAGGCGCGCGGGCTAGAGGAATACGGCGATGTCGTTCAGGAGCTTCTTGACGATGGTGATCTTGTTGATAGTGGAAACGATCATCTGGTCCAACTGAGAGTCGTAGTTGGCGTCGACGATGGCCATGAACCAGCTTGTCGCCAACACTGTCTGGAGATGATCCTCGGTGCCATGCCGCAGGCCGATGTCATGGACCATCTAGCACAGCCACTGGCCGCTCGTGTGCATCACCGCCATGGGTCTGGAGTGAGCACTTTTGGGCTTAGTGTAGGTGCTTAGGTGCGTACGATGTGGTAGATGCATTGGAATGGAGGGGCGCCTTTATATGGGTGCAAACTGTGTTGCATTAACATTGTGCTTCCTCTTTTCCCCGTCCTCCTCCCATTACTTCCCTCATGCATTCAGAATGCTAATTGAAGGAGGATGCATCATTGGCCGTTCAACATTTCAGGAACCGCTACCCTCTCCAGCGTCTGCATTAAAGCCATATCGGGATTTGTCCTGGTTTACTAGTAGTTGTCAAATCGAATAGTACTGCACCGCCCGCTGCACGCCCGCATGAACACGCCTCCTCGCCTCCATCAAACGCCTTCATTAAACCCGCATGCAAACCGAGAAACCTACTCCGGCCATACGTCCGTTCATGAGCGTGCCAGAATTAAACGCAACGTCGACCGGGCTCCGCCTATCCGCCCTCGGTTTAAACGAGGCCAGACACCGTCCAAGCTCCTACCATTCGCCCTCTATTTAAACGAGGCCAGACAAATAGCTGGCAAGAATCGCACACCTCTGCCGCTCCCCCATCTCCTCCTTCACCATTTTCTCCACTCTTTCGATGGCTTCGGAGGAGCCGTTCTCTGGCATACTACCCGGCTGGGTGGCCCCCCGAGCCCTCCGGATACGAGCGAGGCCGCTCGGTGCTTCACCAACCTCGCTTGGCATGACGGTGCTAGTTGCTGCCCCAAGCCGACGTGTGGTTCAGCAACTTGCCGCTCTAGTTCAGCTCGATGAGGAGTGGCGAGTTTCTCCACGCCGGCAGGGCGGCATGGGCGTCGTCGCTACCGCACCATACCGTGCCACCAGTGTCTATGGTGTCTGCGCCTCCCGTGTCTGTGGGCATGCCTCCCGTGCCTGCGGCAGCGCCATGCACACAGAGACAAAAGTCGGGTGCATGGAGAGCGACGAGTCGGTGGCCAACTTTTCCGTGTCCGCCGCCATCGTCGAGGAGAAGTAGAACATAGGAGGCCGCCACCACTTCGGTCCCATGAAGGCCACCGTCATGGCTACGACTGCGTATTCAGGTGCTCCTTTGTTGCTTCGTCTCTTCCGAGGACCTTCATCGACCCCTCAAGTGTCTGCCGGACATGAGGAAGACAAAGAGATCCGCGGGCGGCCATTTAGATTAGGTATTAATTATACCACAAGAGTCGGATTAGCACCGCTTAGTTCATGTAAATGTAATGAAATCCATCATGTTTATATGAAGATCCATCTTTTTAAATCCTTCATGCTTATATGGAATCAGTCCGTGTTTGCACGAATTTTCTCTGGTTGGTTAGAGTTGTGAAAATGTATGCCGCTGGCGTTGGATGTCGTCCTCCGCAGAAGGAAGCGAGAGGAAATTTGTCGGCTGCCGTTGGAGATGCTCTTATGCTAGAAATAATAGTCACATCCAATCCATTTGAGTTAATTGTGTGTATGATTCTCCCTCTATAAAAAGTTAATTGCATGTACAGTGTACACATGACTTGCAGGGTGGCTACAGCTTCATACAGAAAGTTAAAAAGAAACAAATCCATCCTTAATCTTGTATTCTAAGTACTCTGTGGGTTCCACTGTCAGTACAGTAGCGAAAGAAGTATATACTAAATATTATATAATATAAAAAATCTAAAGTTAAAATGTTAAAGACATAATTCGAACTCAGGTCATCGCGTTGCGAGCATCCGGCGCTAACCACTCCAGCACATTTTTGTTGTGGACGATGCTAGAGATATATCTCTATGTCTACTCTTATACTCCCTCCGTTCCTAAATATTTGTCTTTTTTGGATTTCAAATGGACTACCAGATATGGATGTGTATATAGGCATATTTTAGAGTGTAGATTCACTCATTTTGCTCCGTATGTAGTCACTTGTTGAAATCTCTAAAAAGACAAATATTTAGGAACGGACGGGGTAGAAAACAGAGTTGGTGTTGATGGTGTGCCTGCCATCCTGCAATATAGGACGTCGGATTTATATCTAACGGATGGGAAGGAAACTATGGCAATTTTGCAAAAGATACCCACACCCCTCTCCACATTTGCAAATAAGGCCTTCCCTCGTTCATCCTTTTCTCTCACAAGATAAACTACTCATACAAATGCATCTTGATGTTCCGTGCAACGCACAGGCATCTAGCTAGTTTCTTCTAAAATAGTTACCATGATGATTGGGTTGAAGTGATATATTTTATGTCTGCCCCGAATGATCTTAGATTCACTAGTAGTAACAAAGAAAAGGTTGCCTTGTTAATTAACAGAAAGCGGGGTGAAAACTATCACATGACGCCGATAAAAACAAGGCATGCTGGGTTCAGCGGCATTGTCACTACAGCTGTGCGTGCGCGAGAAGTCTACATATTGAGGGGGGCTACAGAGAGAAAGATGTATCGAGTGTGTGTGAGCGAGGCACAGAGACACAACTTGTGTGTGTGTGAGAGAGAGAGAGAGAGAGAAACCAATTGATAGATTAAGATCAAGATCGAGTTGGCACCCTTCTGTTGTCATTGTTGGGGGTGGGGAGAAAGATGTATCGAGAGTGTGTGCGTGGTAGGCACAGAGGCACAACTAGCGAGTGTGTGTATGTGTGTGTGTTTGAGAGAGAAGCCAGTAGATAGATTACTATCAAGACCGAGGTGCCACCCTACTCCTTCGGTGTCGGGTAGTGTGTTTGTGTGCTTATGTGTTTGTGTTTGAGAGAGAAGCCAGTAGATGGATTAGTATCAAGATCGAGGTGTCACCCTACTCCTTCAGTGTCGGGAGGTGTGTATTTGTGGGTGTGGGGGGAGGACAGTGACACTTAGATATAGGGAGTAGGAGTTTGTATGACACATATCTATATTAAGGGATAGGTAGATAGCATGTATGCGAGGCATACTTAAAGCATCAAGGAGATACACAAGCGGTGTGCATGCAAGTGCCAGAAAAAATGAAGAGAGAAACAATGTCTACATGTGTGTGTGTGAGAGAGAGAGAGAGCAAAATCTCAAAACAAAAGGTGCTCTGCTGGAATCCCATTGTATGTATTCATATGGTTCCGGGACTCGAGTTAACCTTAGGCATATGTGTGAGAGACATAATTATAACTTGAGACATTAGTGGCGGTGGCAGAATTAAAGGGGTGGGCGTGTTTGACAGAGAGAGCGTGTGTGTTTCTGTGTGAGAGACTTGTAGGACGGGGTAGAAAGATGAATTCTAACCTTGACGGAGGGAGAGAAATACATGAAGTGCGTGTGTGTGATTCTGATGCCCACAGAGAAATGAGATATGTATGCGTGTGAGAGAGATTGTATCTACCGATCATGGATGTGCATCGCTTGAACATAAATCAATATCTACTTCGTATCGTGGCTAAAGATACAATATTGATTCAACGCTATAAAGATTGGACACTCACATATCACATTTTTTCTAAATGATCCTATTCAATTGTGCATGCCAAAGTTACAGTGATGTTTCTTCAAACAACCAATGTAGCTATCATGTACATGCACCATTGTCAGTCTTGCATTCAAATTCATTAGTCTTGGATGATTTAAGGTTCTATGATGAAGTAATATATGTAATATTCATATATGAATTCAACGGGTATGCAATTTATGAAATGGAGGTTATGTAATCATATGAGGTAACACTTTTAAGTAGCGGACTACAATATCCATTTCTTTTGTGCGACTACAATATCCATTTCTTTTTGTGCGCCTCTACAATAACACATCAATGCATGATGTTTAAAGTAAATAACCAATGGCACTAAATTATCTATTTACACGAGAAATACATAGGCTTAGCATTTGATCCCTTTTTTGTGAACATGCCTGTACACCCGTACGATTGGCCACGCCCGTGTGAATGTCCAAGTTATCGGCGCATCATCCCGAGTTGTTGTCTTTTTCTAGGGTACACTTCACACCAGTTATTAACTGCTAACGTGTGCCTCGTGTACACAGTCTCGCATGACCTTCCCGCTAGCACCATCCAAAATTAGTTGAAACTGGATACGAACGATCTCGCGGGCGGCAAAATCTCCCTCCTTCTAAAATTTCCGCCACCTAGTCTTTAGCATGCAAAATTCCCCTTTTCTCCTTGGTGCACAGAGAACAACAGTTATAATACGACCCTCATTTACATAATAGGTCGGGGTTGCTTTGTTAACTTCCGGTTCCCCCCACCACACAGCATCCCCATTTCCTCTCCCCCTCCCGCAAAAGCGACTAACTCCACATCACGAGAGCATCTTACATGCATCATGCCATCCGTACTTCATCGGCCTTTCTACCCCTTCCCTCTCGAAACCCCAGACTGGTCATCTACTGACATACCAGAGCCCATTCACTGCTAGCGGCGTCCACCTCGCCGGACCCGCTTCTGCAGCCGCATCTACCCCTCCCACCTCCCCTAGAAACAAGTATACTTCTCATCCACCACTGTATCACAGCCCATTCAGTGCCGGCCTTGTCCACGGTGCTGGATCTGCTTCACTGGTACTCTCGTCAACCGCAACACATCTACAGCGGCTCCTTTGTACTCCCCACCAGAGACGCTTCGTCCACCCCCTCCCCCCCGGAGCCGCCCCACCGACGCCCCCGTCGACTGCCTCTAATCCTCTTTGCCGACAACTTTCTCAACCCTACCAGAGCCGCTTCATCGACACCATCGTCAACCCTACCAGAGTAGCTTTGCCTATACCATTCTCAACCCTACCGGGCCCGCTTTGCCAACGCACAAGTCCATGGCCTTAGATCCGCTTCATCGCACCCTCGTCCAACCTATTGGAGCAGCTTCTGACGCCCCGTCCACGACCGCAGATCCGCATCGTCGACACCATCCTAAACCCAACCACCAGAGCAGCTTCACCGACACCCTCGTCCACGGCCTTAGATCTGCTTCGCCTGCACCGAAGTCCACCCTACCGCAGCCACTCCACAAACAACCTACTCGACTGTTCTAGATCTCCTTACCGGACCCCAAAAGCCGGCGCAACGTCATCACCCTTGACGTTTCTAACCCGATTCCAACCATCTGGCAAGATGCCAAGCACCCGCCATGGCCTAGGTACTTGTCACCTTTAAACCTGTCCAGCATCACCTGCCGATGTACTTCAAATATACTAACAGGTCGCTGTTACATGTTATGCATCTGGCAAAAACTACAAGGATGATGTTTCTTCTGGATCTAACAGTTTGTCCAACCAAGATCCTGCACTAAGGAATTGCTATGATCTTGTAAGTGTCTCTCTCTCTCTCTTGTATTGTTGTGTGCCTGCCAGCGTGCTTTGTTAGGATTTTCGACCAGTAATCCCTTTGTGCAGACAATGATTTCTACTACTGGCTGCTAAGTTAGATATGTAGATGTCATACATGATACTCCCTCCGTTCCTAAATACAAGACTTTTTAGAGATTCCACTATAGGCTACATATAGAGCAAAATGAGTGAATCTACACTCGAAAATGCATCTATATACATCTGTATGTGGTCCATACTGGAATCTCTACAAAGACATGTATTTAGGAATAGAGGTAGTACATTACACAAAATCGTAGGTGGTATGTAGGAATTCCAGTGCACTACATTAGGCTCCCTTAGAGTGCCTGCTAGTCCAGCACACAGAGTCATGGCTAGTTTATGCTACACACACAATCATTAATTGGTGGTTTTAATATGCACAAGGGATATGCAATGTATTATCATGTAGAGGCGTCTGAAATTAGCCGTGTCAACTTGCATATAGGGTTACACAACGAAAAAGTACAAGATGTATGTGGCAATTTCATGGAACATCGCAAAAAAGGAGAGGCAACGGTGAGCCTATACAGTGTGCTATGGTAGGTCACTCCGGCCCAGTTATTTTGCAGGATTCTCCCAGAATCTGCCCCTCTCTAGATTCTCCTAGAATCTTTGACCCCCTTTTGTTTTACAGCCCTACCTAATTAGACCCTAACTAGATAGGATTGTAAAACAAATGGGGCTCAAAGATTCTGGGAGAATTTGGGTAGGGGTCAGATTCTGGGAGAATCTGGCAAAAGAACTGGGCCTCCATTGCAATCATCATGACATGTTATTTGTATGTCAGTTCTATTGGCCAAGTTTCTTAGGGATAGTTATTTCGAGTTATCCTAAGAAAATAAGCACCTTTGAATATAAGCTCCAGTAATAAGCCAACCAGTTCTTTTCATTGCCTGCCTTTTCAGCTTATCTATGGTATGATCAGTGAAAAGTCAAGATTGCATTATATTTTGTCATTTTGCTGCCCATATGAAAATTAATTTGACTTACAAACATCACAAATTGAACCCATTTACAGTAATTAATATGATAGGAAAACAGACCATCAATATTTGTTCAAAATGCAAATACAAAGATACCATCTACTTGGCACAGTCTACTTTTGTCAATGTATTCCATAGAGATCCCAATGCCTAATTTAAATGAAGAACAATGATTTATCGAAATTCGATGGTCCAAGTGGCTGGTTATTGTCATATAGCAGCACCACCTGAAAGCATCATATACCAGCAGCAGCTCATAGCAACTCATCATACAGCAGTAATGTTGGGGAACGTAGCATGCAATTTCAAAAAATTCCTACGATCACGCAAGATCTATCTAGGAGATGCATAGCAATGAGAGGGGGAGAGTGTGTCCACGTACCCTCGTAGACCGAAAGCGGAAGCGTTAGGTTAACGCAGTTGATGTAGTCGAACGTCTTCGCGATCCAACCGATCAAGTACCGAACGTACGGCACCTCTGAGTTCAGCACACGTTCAGCTTGATGACGTCCCTCAAACTCTTAATCCAGCAGAGGGTCGAGGGAGAGTTTTGTCAGCATGACGACTTGGTGATGGTGATGGTGATGTGATCCGTGCAGGGCTTCACCTAAGCACTATGTGAATATGACCAGAGGAGTAAACCATGGAGAGAGACGCCCCACAAGGCTTGGAACAATTGGTGTGTCTCCAAGGGGTGCCCTGCCCACGTATATAAAGGAGGAAGAGGATGAGGCTGGCCACCAGGGGCGTGCCAAGGGGGGGAAGTCCTACTAGGACTCCACTCCTAGTAGGATTCGCCCCCGCCCCTTTTTTTCCTTCTCATGGAGGGGAAAGAGGGAAGGGAGATGGAAGAGGAGAAGGAAAGGGGGCGCGCCCCCTCCCCTAGTCCAATTAGGACTCCCTATGGGAGGGGGGCGCGACCACCCCTTGTGGGCTGCCTCCCCTCTCCCCTATGGCCCATATAGGCCCAATACTTCCCCGGGGGGTTCCGGTAATCTCCCGGTACTCCGAAAAATACCCGAACCATTCCGAAACCATTCCGGTGTCAGAATACTATCGTCCAATATATCAATCTTTACCTCTCGACCATTTCGAGACTCCTCGTCCTGTCCGTGATCTCATCCGGGACTCCAAACAAACTTCGGTCACCAAAACACATAACTCATAATACAAATCGTCATCGAATGTTAAGCGTGCAGACCCTGCGGGTTCGAGAACTATATAGACATGACCGAGACACATCTCCGATCAATAACCAACAGTAAAACCTGGATGCTCATATTGGTTCCTACATATTCTACGAAGATCTTTATCGGTTAAACCGTAATAACAATATATGTTATTCCCTTTGTCATCGGTATGTTACTTGCCCGAGATTCGATCGTCGGTATCCTCATACCTAGTTCAATCTCGTTGCCGGCAAGTCTCTTTACCCGTTCCGTAATGCATAATCTCTCAATTAACTCATTAGTCACATTGCTTGCAAGGCTTATAGTGATGTGCATTACCGAGAGGGCCGAGAGATACCTCTCTGATACTCGGAGTGACAAATCCTAATCTTGATCTATGCCAACCCAACAAACACCTTCGGAGACACCTGTAGAGCATATTTATAATCACCCACTTACATTTTGACGTTTGATAGCACACAAAGTGTTCCTCCGGTATTCGGGAGTTGCATAATCTCATAGTCATAGGAATATGTATAATTCATGAGGAAAGCAATAGCAATAAAACTTAACGATCATTATGCTAAGCTAAAGGATGGTTCTTGTCCATCACATCATTTTCTAATGATGTGATCCCGTTCATCAAATGACAACACATGTCTATGGTTAGGAAACTTAACCATCTTTGATTAACGAGCTAGTCAAGTAGAGGCATACTAGGGGCACTTTGTTTTGTCTATGTATCCACACATGTATGAAGTTTCTGGTTAATACAATTCTAGCATGAATAATAAACATTTATCATGATATAAGGAAATATAAATAACAACTTTATTATTGCCTCTAGGGCATATTTCCTTCAAGTAGCAGCAGTAGTGTGCAATTCATTATATACCAGCAGCAGCTCATAGCAATTCATCATATAGCAGCAGCAGGAGCAGCTCATAGCAACTCATCATATAGCAGGAGCAGGAGCAGCTTATAGCAACTCATCATATAGCAGCAGCAGCTCATAGCAATTCATCATATAGCAGCAGCAGCTCATAACAATTCATCATATAGCAGCAGCAGGAGCAGCTCATAGCAATGCTTCATATAGCAGTAGCAGAAGTAGCTCCTAGCAATTCATCGTATATCGGATCAGAATGAAAATTTGGAAAAAATCAAAGGAGATCCTCACCTTGTTGGATGAGATCATCCTTCAATAGCACCTCAAGGCCACGTCCTAGGAGGAGGGGAGGGGAACGAGGTGCCTTCTATCGCAGTGTGGCATCGGACGTAGTTGTGCGGCGCCCGCCGGAGTGGTGCGTTGGACAGACCTCAGCGAAGCAGTTGTTGGAGACCATGAGAATGAGGGGCGGCGCCAGAGGGAGGAGCAGCCAGGCAGATTTGGCCCTACCTGCCGACCATGTAGCCTAGCTGGACAGAGCATCGTCTAGGACCAGGCCAGATCGGACCAGTGGCGATGGCTCGCTGGAGGAACCGTAGCGCTGCAGGCAGGGCATCGAGGTAGAGGGAAAGAGGAGAGGAGATGCAAGCGGGCAGGGCAATGAACACTTGCGTGTTTGTTTTTACTTGAGGGCCAGGTGTGACGCGGGCGTGAGCAGTGGCATTTTGAGTGTAATATAGGCAGACATCAGAGTCATTTCACTATTCCCCTTCACTTCAATTTTTAGTGAGCTTCTACCCGAAAACCCCCCTCCAAAGCGAAATAAGTTAAGTCCAAGCCCATAACTCAAAAATGACTTCTCTACATCTTTTATGGCTTATTTTGACAATAAGCTCTGAAAAGGCGGAATAGAACTGGCCCTTAGCCTGCAATTCAATTGTGCGTGCAATGACGAATCACTCCTGCCTGCTATAGTGTACATTTAGGCATCATCATACATGACATAACCTAATACATGTGCATTTCATTATAGAATCTGAAATATGCAATGTTTATGTTAGTTCATACGTTGCACATGATGTTTAAATGCTCCTTAAATCTGGTCAGTCAAGTGATGGTCTTTAAGCCTCCTTCTATGCTTCTTTTCTTGATATGTAAGATTTGCTCACACATCTATTCAATTGCTTGTTTTTGTCAGCCAACCATACTAGGACTGTTTGCTTTGATTACTTGTTGTTCTTGACCTAATAGAGCTTGTCAACGATTTAAACTTTAAGGGCTGTTGTAGTGGGGGCTTGTATAACTGATAGGTGACATAAAGGTTTGGCTGTACACTAAAGTAGGCTCTCCAGGAGTACCTTGACACGTCTTCAACGTATCTATAATTTATGAAGTATTCATGCTATTATATTATCTGTTTTGGATGTTTATGGGCTTTACTAAACACTTTCATATTATTTTTGGGACTAACATATTAACCAGAGGCCCAGCCCAAATTATTGTTTTCTTGCCTATTTCAGTGTTTCGGAGAAAAGGAATATCAAACGGAGTCCAAACGGAATGAAACCTTAGGGGGAGTTATTTTTGGAACGGAAGCAATCCGGGAGACTTGGAGTAGACGTCAGGGAAGCTTCGATGAAGCCACGAGGCAGGGAGGCGTGCCCTACCCCCTGGACGTGCCCCAACCCTTGTGGGCCCCTCGTGGCTCCCCTGACCGACTTCTTTCGCCTATATATGTCCATATACCCTAAAAACATCGGTGAGCAGAATAGATCGGGAGTCCCGCCGTTGCAAGCCTCTGTAGCCACCGAAAACCAATCTAGACCCGTTCCAGCACCCTGCCGGAGGGGGGAATCCCTCTCCGATGGCTATCTTCATCATCCCGGCGCTCTCCATGACGAGGAGGGAGTAGTCCACCCTCGGGGCTGAGGGTATGTACCAGTAGCTATGTGTTTGATCTCTCTCTCTCTCTCTCGTGTTCTTGAGATGGTACGATCTTGAGGTATCGCGAGCTTTGCTATTATAGTTGGATCTTATGATGTTTATCCCCCTCTACTCTCTTGTAATGGATTGAGTTTTCCCTTTAAAGTGATCTTATCGGATTGAGTCTTTAAGGATTTGAGAACACTTGATGTATGTCTTGCATGTGCTTATATGTGGTGACAATGGGATATCACGTGATCCACTTGATGTTTGTTTTGGTGATCAACTTGCGAGTTCCGTGACCTCGTGAACTTATGCATACGGGTTGGCACACGTTTTCGTCTTGACTCTCCGGTAGAAACTTTGGGGCACTCTTTGAAGTTCTTTGTGTTGGTTGAATAGATGAATCTGAGATTGTGCGATGCATATCGTATAATCATACCCACGGATACTTGAGGTGACATTGGAGTATCTAGGTGACATTAGGGTTTTGGTTGATTTGTGTCTTAAGGTGTTATTCTAGTACAAACTCTAGGATAGATTGAATGGAAAGAATTGCTTCGTGCTATTTTACTACGGACTCTTGAATAGATCGATTAGAAAGACTAACTTTGAGGTGGTTTCATACCCTACAATAATCTCTTCGTTTGTTCTCCGCTATTAGTGACTTTGGAGTGACTATTTGTTGCATGTTGAGGGATAGTTATATGATCCAATTATGTTATTATTGTTTAGAGAACTTGCACTAGTGAAAGTATGAACCCTAGGCCTTGTTTCAAAGCATTGCAATACCATTTGTGCTCACTTTTATCATTAGTTACCTTGCTATTTTTATATTTTCAGATTACAAAAACCTATATCTACCATCCATATTGCACTTGTATCACCATCTGTTCGCTGAACTAGTGCACCTATACAACTTACCATTTTATTGGGTGTGTTGGGGACACAAGAGACTCTTTGTTATTTGGTTGCAAGGTTGCTTGAGAGATACCATCTTCATCTTACGCCTCCCACGGATTCATAAACCTTAGGTCATCCACTTGAGGGAAATTTGCTACTGTCCTACAAACCTCTGCACTTGGAGGCCCAACAACGTCTACAAGAAGAAAGTTGTGTAGTAGACATCATACTTGGAGATCCAGTTCGAAGGTATGCCTAGTTTCTACATAGTGCACACATAGTAAATGCTCATTTCATTATGTGCAAGAGATGTGGCAGGGTTTCATTATGTGGTGTTGTTTTGTTATACTATCATCCTTTTGTGTTGTTCACAGACTAGAAAGCATGCATATTTATCTTTCAAGGATACCAGTAACTAGTTTGTGTCACCTTGTAGAGGGGGTGCAATGAAGACAAGATTGAGGATTTCCAAGTACAAGATGTTAGGAAGGAGCTGTCGGTGTCAAAACCGGCGGATATCGGGTAAGGGGTCCCGAACTATGCGTCTAAGGTCGATGGTAACAGGAGACAGGGGACACGATGTTTACCCAGGTTCGGGCCCTCTCTATGGAGGTAATACCCTACGTCCTACTTGATTGATCTTGATGAATATGAGTATTACAAGAGTTGATCTACCACGAGATCGTAATGGCTAAACCCTAGAGGTCTAGTCTGGCTATGATTATGAGGATTCGACCTATCTACGGACCTAGCCCTCCGGTTTATATAGACACGGGAGGGATCTAGGGTTACACAAGGTTGGTTAAAGAGAAAGGAATCTACATAGTTGGCTGCCAAGCTTGCCTTCCATGCCAAGGAAAGTCCCATCCGGACACGGGTGCAGTCTTCGGTCTTCATATCTTCACAGCCCATCAGTCCGACCCATGGCTAACAGGCCGGATGCCCGAGGACCCCTTAGTCCAGGACTCCCTCAGTAGCCCCCGAACCAGTCTTCAATGACGAGGTGTTCGGCACATAGATTATCTTCGGCATTGCAAGGCGGGTTCCTTCACCAATGACTTCCAAGTAGTGTGTTCGGCCCTTCCATTTAATGTTGTACCCCTCGGCTTCTGTGCATCAACAACTTCAGTCTCCATATGTCGAGCGAATGCGAGAGGTCGGGGTATTTTTTGCATATACCACCCCGACCGTACCACAAATGTGCCTATTTAAAGAGAATAGATCTCAGATCCATTCCACACCCCGCAAAAAATCCTCAGAGCTTGCTAAGAAAAAACCACCCCAACATGGCTAGCGCTCCCAGCTCTTCCTCTCGTCCCCACGGCTCCAAAAAGGGTGATTGGGAGAGGTGTTATGTATCCCACAGTCATCTCGTGAAGCTGCAAACACAAGGCTTTCTTCCCCCCACGGATTTGGTTCCCGTATGAGCAGGGATGACGTCCTTCAAGGGCGGGGCTCAAATGGAGAACTTCCCCAATCTGTCTAAGGGAGAACGAGTATGCTTCGTCCCCTTCTTGTTAAGAGGTGTTGGATTTCCGATCCATCCCTTCCTCCGAGGTCTGCTGGAGTATTACGGCCTCCAACTACACAGTCTCACTCCCGCCTCTGTCCTTCATATTGCGGGTTATGTCGCTCTATGCGAGCTATTCCTGGGCTGCGAGGCCCATTTCGATTTATGGAGAAGACTGTTCTGCCTCATCCATCGTAATCAAGGTGGGTCAATTTTTTAAGTGGGAGGAGCCAAAGTGTGGCACATCGTCAGGACCGGATACCTGTCCGGCACGCCGAAGAAAGCTTCCGAAGAATGGCCTTCCGAATGGTTCTACATCGATGATGTCACTCTACCTGACCCCGTCCGTATGGGCCTCCCTGAGTTTTCAAGTGCTCCGCTGAAGAAACGCCATAGCTGGCATCCTCGGAGCCTCGAGGAAGAGGATAGTGCAGAGATCAGCCTGTTGCCGGGCAAGATTAAAACGCTTGCCCAGTCCGGATTGTCAATAGTCAAGGTAATGGCGATCTCTATAGCGCGGGCGGTCCAGCCACTCCAATACAGAGGGCTGCCCATGTGGCATTATAACAGGGAATACGACGCCTCACGCTATGGTCGGAAGGGCCCGAAGACGCCCGCTACCCTGGCCAAAATACTGGTCGAGCTGTATAAAGGGGAGAAGGAGGAGTTCACCCGTCTCCAATATCGAGATAGATTTTCCATGTATAATCCTCCGAGCTGGGTAAGCTTCAGCTCCACTATTTTACTCTTGTCCCTGAATCATTCTTGATAGGCAGTATCTTATCCGCTTATAACAGGAATGACGAAAGGATGTCGAGGGGATCCATGACCCTGCTCCTTAGCCGGAGAATCGCAACCGGGATCTTGACCCCGGATATGAGGAAGATCCGGACATATTTGTGGAGCTCGAGGATGGAATATTCTATCAGATGAGCTATGATGGTACAGATGTACCCATCATCGTCGATTACCCCGGTCTCCTTCCTGCTTCACTTGTAAGTAATCCGGAGATACCTTGTCCAAGAGAGTTTTCTCATTCCTCCTCACCCACCGCATTGTCCTGTGCTCAAAAGGGGAGGCGTTCGGCGCGCCATGCTGCCCCGGGGGCATCTCCGAAGAGAGTGTCCCGCACACCAGGCAAGCCTTTGAAGAGGAAGGCAAACGAAGATACGGTCGAGCCTTCATCAAAGAGGTATGGATTTGAAAATATGCACCTTGGCAGTCACATCCAACTGTGACCTTTCTGTTTACCATGTATCAGGAAAAAGGTGTG
This sequence comes from Triticum dicoccoides, assembly GCF_002162155.2. NCBI lineage: Eukaryota > Viridiplantae > Streptophyta > Magnoliopsida > Poales > Poaceae > Triticum > Triticum dicoccoides. Next base: position 304,697,707 of record NC_041388.1, on the reverse strand, counting down.
ACTATATCCGGGGGTCCGGCCGGTCATACTTCCCGCAGCCAGGATCCAGATCCTGCTGTGAAGGCGGGAGCTGATGCGGGGGTGACGCCGGACTGTCCTGCAGCTGAGGATTCGGATGATGTATCCGTCACCAACTCGGAAGTGGAGAGCGCCATGAAGCATCAGCGTCGCAGGGTTGTTTTACAAGACCCTGGTGTTTCAAAAGAGACATTTAACGCCTTTAGCTTGGCTGATGCATATATTCAAGCTGCTCGAGATGGGCTTAACAGAGCCACAAAGCAGCATTTAAAAGATGTGCAGGTAAGTTTACTTTGTTTGACTATGATAACCATATGCCAGTAGCCCCCGAGACTTGAAGCAGTTGGTACAAATGATTTAAGGATCGTTGTGTAACCAGGTTCTTACGGAGAAGAACGACCTGCTAGCCCAAGAGCTGGAAAAGTGTCGGACACAGCTATCTGCTGCTACTGTCTAACTGGAACAACTAAAGAAGGCGTCCTTTGGTAATATTTTCCTCCATCGAGAAACAAAAAATGATATTCCAGCTGTGTTGAAACTGCTGCTTTGTCTCATAACAAGGTCATCAGACCAACTGTAAGAGAAACTGGAGGCCGCTCAAATGAGCAAAAAATAGGCGAAGAGACAACATGCCGCAGGCAAGCGCGTTCTGACCCAGTTAGAGAGGAGAAGAACAAACTCCAGGATTCAAACACCAAACTGGGCGAAGAACTAAAAGATGTGTGAGCCCAGCTGGCCGACTCCGTGAAGGAGAACAAAAAAGCTGTGAGGCGGCATATTCAGTACGTGGTATGCATATCCGGCTAGTTCCGTTAAGGGTTCCTTTCCCTGGGTGTGCATGCGTTAGAGCGCATGCCCGAACTGTGATTGAAAAAATCACTATATATATATATATATATATATATATATATATATATATATATATATATCTTCTGGGGGTTCGCAAATGGAGCGAATGCAAAAAACGTCTTTAATTCACCGACCAAATATTCCCTTAAGAACGCCTAGCTTTCGGCTTCACCCAGTCTGAGGTACACATCCGGATGACCCGGCAGTAACAATTGAAGAGGTGCTCCCTTTATGCCCTAGCCAAACTAACGGGAACGTAGGGCATAAGCACAGGAGCCAGGCAACCCAGCTTGGGCAAAACTTAAGTCATATCGATGCATATAATGGCGAATAAAAGGTACATATGGGGAAAACCACATATGTGATGAGCTTGATGCCCAGAGAATAATAGCAAGCTTCTGTACAAGAAGCCCCCAGGTATAATGGACGCACATATTTGAAGGCATATGTGTGCATCCGAGGTGGGCGATCTAACCGCACGAAAGCTTTAAGGCTAAAGAGAAAAACTAAAAGAGAGAGAAATAAGAAAAAAAGTATTATGGAAACAGCAAGGAGAAGGAGACGAACAAAGAGTTCGGCGCTTAGGCATAGAATCTTCGGAGTCTGGCCGCGTTCCAGGGGTTCGGCTCGAGGCGATTGTCCGACGCATCACGCAGGCGGTACGCTCCTCCGGTGAGGACTTCATCGATGATGAAGGGACCCTCCCATTTGGGCTTGAGTTTGTCATTTTTCTTCTCCGGCAAGCGTATAACGAGTTCGCCAATGTTATAAGTCTTGGCCCGTACTTCTCTGCTTTGATATCTACGGGCTTGTTATTGATAAAATGCGGAACGGGCTTTTGCGACGTCACGCTCCTCCTCCAGGGCGTCTAGGTTGTCCTGCCGATCGAGCTTGGCCTCTCTCTCTCTTTGTACATGCGCACCCGAGGTGAGTCATGTATAATGTCGTAGGGTAGCACAACCTCTGTGCCGTACACCATGAAAAAAGGTGTGAATCCGGTAGTTCGGTTGGGCCTGGTCCGCAGCCCCTAGAGTACGGAGTCAAGCTCCTCGACCCAGTGTGCATCTAATTCCTTCAAAGACCGCACCAGCCTGGGTTTGATGCCGCTCATTATAAGACCTTGGCCCATTCGACTTGACCGTTTGTCTGTAGATGATAAACAGAGGCGTAATCGAGCTTGATGCCCAGATTAGCGCACCAGGTTTTCACTTTGTCGGCTGTGAAATTAGAGCCGATATCAGTGATGATGATGTGTGGGACACCATAACGGTGTACGACGCCGGATATAAATTCTATCACCGGCCTGGACTCGGTCGTTTTAACTGGTTTGGCCTCTATCCACTTAGTGAATTTATCCACCATGACCAGCAGATATTTTTTCTTATGGCTTCCTCCTTTAAGGGGTCCAACCATGTCCAGTCCTCAGACTGCAAAAGGCCAAGTGATGGGGGTTGTTTGTAGGACAGTGGGGGCATGTGGCTTTGATTGGCGAAGAGTTGGCATCCGACGCAATGTTGGACAGGGTCATGTGCATCTTCTCAGGACATCAATAAAACATTGTATGGAAGGCCTTGCTAACAAGGGCCCGAGCTGCGGCGTGGTGCCTGCTGAGACCGGCATGAATCTCAGCCAAGAGCTTCCGGCCCTCCTCCTCAGAGATGCATCTTTGAAGGACTCCGGTAGCGCTTTTCTTATAGAGTTCTCCGTCGTGAACCTTGTAGGCCTTTGAATGCAGGACAATGTGGCGGGCCTCATTCTGATCCTCAGGGAGTTCCTTCCTATTAAGGTAGCCAAGAAGGGTTCGGTCCATGGGGCAATGACTTCCATAATGAGATGGGCCAACGGTGTTATTTTGGTGGCTGAGCCTCCGATGATATCGGTGTGTTCGGAATCTGGGGTTGTGTTCGGATCCGGACTAGCGTTGCCGCTTTCCCCTTGCCACACCACGGATGGCTTAAAAGCCTTTCCAGAAAGATGTTAGGTGGGACTGGGTCGCGCTTGGTGCCGATACGAGCAAGAACATCCGCCGCTTGATTACTTTCTCGGGCCACGTGATGAAACTCGAGTCCCTCGAACCGAGCCAACATTTTTAGGAAGGATTACGATAAGCTGCCATCTTCAGATCTTTGGCATCGAAGTATCCATTTATTTGAGACATTGCAAGGTTTGAGTCCCCGCGCACTTCCAGGCGTTGTATGCCCATGGAGACAGCCATCCGGAGACCATGCAATAAGGCTCGTATTCGGCTGCATTATTGGAGTCTGTATATAGTATTTGGAGTACATATTGAACGACGTCTCCTGTGGGGGACGTCAAAACGATGCCCGCTCCCAGCCCTGCCAACATTTTGGAGCCATCGAAGTACATAACCCAGTTGGAATATGTGTCGTACTCTTTAGGGAGTTCGGCCTCTGTCCATTTGGTGACGAAGCCAGCCAGTACTTGGGATTTAATAGCTCAAGGTGGTTTGTATGTAATATCAAATGGAAGGAGCTCAATGGCCCATTTGGCAATCCGGCCCGTGGCATCGCGGTTGTTTATTATGTCATTGAGTGGTACTTTGGAAGCCACCATGATCGAACACTCCTGGAAGTAGTGTCGTAGCTTTCGGGATGCCATGAAGACCGCGTATGCTATCTTTTGATAATGCGGGTACCGGGATTTGCATGGTGTAAGGACAATGGATACATAGTATACTGGCTTCTGAAGCAAGAATTTATGTCCGTCCTGTTCTCGTTCAACGAAGAGCACAGCGCTCACCACTTGATGTGTTGCCGATATGTAAAGCAACATGGGTTCGCCGATGTTTGGCACGGCCAGGATTGGGTTGCTCGCTAGGAGCATTTTTATTTCTTCCAGTCCGACTGTTGCCGCATTCTTCCACTCGAAGTGATCGGTTCGCCGTAGAAGACGATAGAGTAGCAGTGCCTTTTCTCCCAATCTGGAGATAAAGCGGCTTAGAGCTGCCATGCAACCCGCGAGTTTTTGGACTTGTTTAAGGTCTGTTGGTGTAGCCAACTATGACAGAGCTTGGATTTTGGCTAGATTTGCTTCAATTTCTCTATTGGAGACGATGAAGCCCAGCAGCTTTCCTGCGGGGACGCCAAAAACACACTTTTCCGGATTGAGCTTAATGTCATATGCACGGAGGTTGTCAAATGTGAGGCGTAGGTCGTCTATTACTGTTTCGACGTGCCTTCTCTTGATTACGACATCGTCCACATAGGCTTCAACTGTCTTTCCGATCTGTTTCTCCAGGCATGTTTGGATCATGCGTTGGTAGGTGGCGCCGGCGTTCTTGAGCCCGAAGGGCATGGTGTTGAAGCAGAATGGCCCATATGGGGCGATGAATGTTGTTGCAGCTTGGTCAGACTCCTTCATTTTGATTTGATGGTATCTGTAATATGCGTTGAGAAAACACAGTGAGTCGTGTCCTGCGGTAGCATCAATGATTTGATCAATGCGGGGGAGGGGGAAGGGATCCTTAGGGCAAGCCTTATTGAGGTCTTTAAAATCGACGCACAAGCGCCAGGATTTATCCTTCTTTGGTACCATCACTAGGTTTGCCACCTAGTCCGGATGTTTTATTTCTCTAATGAATCCGGCCTCAATTAGCTTGGCTAGCTCCTCTCCCATGGCTTGACGTTTGGGTTCGAAAAAGCGTCGTAGTGTTTGTTTGACCAGTTTGTATCCCTTTAATATGTTGAGGGTGTCCTCGGCCAGTTTGCGTGGGGTACCTGGCATGTCAGAAGGGTGCCAAGCGAATATATCCCAGTTTTCGCGAAGAAAATCCCTTAGCGCGGCATCGACCATTGGGTCTAGTTGTGCCCCAATAGATGTTGTCTTTTTGGGGTCCATTGGATGGACCTGGAATTTGACTATTTCTTCCGCTGGCTTGAAGGAGGTGGAATTGGGGCGTTTGTCTAAGATCACATCGTCCCTGTCCACCATGGAGCGTAGTGCGGTTAATTCTTCGGCCACGAGGGCTTTAGATAATGCCTCAAGGGCCAGGGATGCGGTTTTATTTTCGGCGCAGAGTGTTATGTGCGGATCACTGGCGAGAGTGATTATGCCTTTGGGCCCGGGCATCTTAAGCTTCATGTACCCGTAATGAGGTACAACTTGGAAGCGTGTAAATGCCTCCCGCCCCAAAAGGGCGTGATATCCGCTATTGAAAGGGGCCACTTGGAAGGTTATTTCTTCGGACTGATAATTCTCCAGCGTGCCAAATACCACGTTGAGTGTTATTTTTCCCGCACACCGTGCCTCCCGACTGGGAATAATTCCTCGGAAGGTCGTGCTGCTTTGCTCAATGCGGCTCCTATCTATTTCCATTTTGTGGAGTGTATCTTCGTAGATGAGGTTTAGTCCGCTGCCACCGTCCATGAGGACCTTGGTGAGCCGAAAGCCGTCCACGATTGGACTGAGGACCAAGGCGGTTGGTGCTCGGACTGTCCTGTATTTTGGTTCGTCACTGGCATTAAAAGTTATAGTTGTGTCGTTCCAGGGGTTTATTGCTGCTATTTGACAGACTTCGGCGAGTCCGCACAGTGCTCTTTTGCGCCTATTGTTTGAGGCGAATGTCTCGAAGACTGTCAGTACTTTGGGGTCGTTGTCCTCTGGGGGGTGTTGTTCTGGGTTATTCTTGGCGAGGATATCCTCGCCGCTCTTGGCCACTTGTCGGAGTATCCAACATGCTCTAAGGCTATGTGTTGGTATGTTATTCGGTGTTGCGTGTATTTTGCATGGCCCATCGAGCTATCCTTCCAGAACGGTTCCGCGCCCCGTACTGGACTTATATTTCTTTACTATTGAACTGGGTGTGTTGCAAGGGTGCGCCCTTTTCGCCTGAATGAGGGGTTGAGTGGGGACCGATGATTCCCAACGGGCTGCTTGAGTTTTCCAGGCGCTTTCCATTGCGCTGTACTTTTGTACGATAGTTGCCAAGTCAGCGAAGTGTAGGATGCGACGGCGGTTAATGGCGTTAAGGATTCCTTCGTCCCTGCAATTGTTGCGGAACACTAAGATCGCTTCCTCGCCGCGGCAATCTTTAATCTTGTTTTTGACAAGAAGGAATCTGGCCCAGAAGTGGTGGACTGTTTCCTGAGACTGCTGTTGTATGCTCATGAGAGCGCTTGTATTCGGGTGGGTGGGTGGATTCAAATCTGAACCCTGACCCAGTTTTGGATCTGGAGTCTGAAGGTCTTCCCAACTTAACAGACCGGGCTCCGGGATATCCACTGATTTCTTATGCCCGTCGTCTGATTCTATGCTCGGAGGGCAGGATGCATCTCCTCACAGGTAGGTGTCCGGCTCTTCGAGACCGGAGAACCAGACATAGTCCATCCTTAGTATGGAGGAAGAGTTGTCAACTCGCTCCTCGACTACCGCTATCTGGTGGGTGATCAGTGGAGATTTGATTTCTCTCTGATCAGGTTTAAGCCCAATTCGATCATAGTCTGTAGCGACCCCCCAAGGCGGCGATGCGATCTAGGAGCTCATTTAAGGATGAAAGCTCCACTGGATCCATATGCTTGGAGTGTTCGGAGTCGATACGAAGGGGGGTTTTGATGACCCGAGAGGTCATCGTCGGCTTAACGACCGAACGGGCGGTCATAGTAAAGCTGCCCAGGCGGAGGGTTTGACCTGGAGCCAACGTTCCTCCGGTGGTGATATTATGCTTGAGAACAAGGCGAGACATCGATCCTGTCGTCGACGTCACAGTGGAACTCTCAATGAAAGCACCAATGTCGGTGTCAAAACCGGCGGGTCTCGGGTAGGGGTGAGGAAGTTTGGGATTAGGGGGTCCTCGGACAGCCGAACTATATCCCTTGGTCGAACTGTTGGACTATGAAGATACAAGATTGAAGACTTCGTCCCGTGTCCGGATGGGACTCTCCTTTGCATGGAAGGCAAGCTTGGTGATTCGGATATGTAGATCTCCTCCCTTGTAACCGGCTCTGTGTAACCCTATCCCCCTTCGGTGTCTATATAAACCGGAGGGTTTAGTCCGTAGGACAACAACAATCATACCATAGGCTAGCTTCTAGGGTTTAGCCTCTCCGATCTCGTGGTAGATCAACTCTTGTAATACTCATATCATCAAGATCAGTCAAGCAGGAAGTAGGGTATTACCTCCATCGAGAGGGCCTGAACCTGGGTAAACATTGTGTCCCCTGCCTCCTGTTACCATCCGCCTTAGACGCACAGTTCGGGACCCCCTACCCGAGATCCGCCGGTTTTGACACCAACATTGGTGCTTTCATTGAGAGTTCCATTGTGCCGTCACAGTCAAGGCTTGATGGCTCCTTCGATCATCGGCAGCGATGTGATCCAGGGTGAGGTTTTCCTCCCCGGACAGGTCGTCATATTCGGCGGCTTCGTACTGCGGGCCAATTCGCTCGGCCATCTGGAGTAGATTGAGAGCTACGCCCCTGGCCATCAGGTCAGGTTTGGAAGCTTGAACTATACCGCCGACATCCGCAGAGACTTGATCTTCGACGGATTCGAACCCATGTCAGGTGCGCCGCACAGTCACGAGAGCATGATTTAGCTCTGTCGTCGGACAGTGTTCGGGAGATCACACCTGTAACTACTCCGGCCCTCAATCCGGAACAGATCACGTTATCCGAGGATGGGTGGATGGACCCCGCCATGGAGGCTGCACACTCAGTGGCGATAGAGCCGAATACTGACTTCACCTCCTATGAGACCTGTGTTGCCGGACACTCGGATTCGTCCCCGGCCACAGACTCCGAATCGCTCGCGTCCGTGCCCATCCAATCTGATTGGGCACCGATCATGGAGTTCACCTCCGCGGATATCTTTCAGCACTCGCCCCTAGGCGACGTGCTAAACTCATTATGGTCTCTCTCCTTGTCAGGAGACCCTTGGCCGAACTATGTCCGGCTCGAGTGAGAAGCGGACGGCGAAGAAATTCGTTCCCCACCCACCACCCACTTAGTAGCCACTGTCGACGACCTAACCGACATGCTCGACTTCGACTCCGAAGACATCGACGGTATGGACGATGATGCGGGAGACGAACAGGAACCACCGCCCACAGGGCGCTGGACTGCCACCTCATCGTATGATATATACATGGTGGACACCCCCAAAGAAAGCGATGGCAATAAGGCAACGGAGGATAATCCCCCCGAGAAGCAATCCAAGAACCAGTGTCATCGGCGCCGCCCTAAGCCCCGCCATAGCAAAAATAGTGATACCGGCACAGGAGACAATAACGCTCCAAATAGTGCCGAAGACGAAGTTAATCCCCTCCAGCCAGGCTTTGAGCAGGAGGATGGGCAAGCCAGCCCTAAGGAACAGGCATCAGACGGAGAATCAGAGGATGACAATTACATGCCTCTCTCCGAAGACAAGGTGAGCCTCGGCAACAAAGAATTTATCACGCCTGAGGATCCCGTCGAAGAGGAGCGCTTCAAGCGCCGGCTTACTGCCATAGCAAAAAGCCTGAAGAAAAAGCAGCAACAACTTCAAGTTGAGCAAGATTTGCTAGCGGATAGATGGACTGAGGTCCTGGCAGCCGAGGAACACAAACTCGAGCGCCCAATCAAAAGTTTCCCAAAGCGTAGGTTGCTACCCCAACTCGAAGAGGAAGCATTAAAGCCTGCGCTTCCAGCGTATGATGCGGCAGACCGGCCACCTCGTGGCCGGGACAAAGTGGCATATAAGCCTGAAGTCCAGCCCGCACCCCATCGCCAGTCAAACAAAAACAGCAAGGCCCAGGGTAACACACAGGACCTGCGAGACGTATTGGAAAACAAAGCAGGACACAAAAGATCGATCTTTGGATCACGAGGACGCGCCCCAACACATGATGACGACCGTCATGCCGGATATACCAAAAGCAAATCCGGTCGGGCCGAACACATCAGACAAGACTCGTACGAACTGCGTCGTGACATAGCCCGGCATAGAGGCGCCACACACCCCCTATGCTTCACTGATGAAGTAATGGATCATGAATTCCTAGAAGGGTTTAAACCCGTGAACATTGAATCATATGATGGTACTACTGACCCCGCGGTATGGATAGAGGATTTCTCCCTCCACATTCACATGGCCCGCGGAGATGATCTACACGCCATCAAGTACCTCCCGTTAAAACTCAAAGGACCAGCTCGACATTGGCTAAATAGCTTGCTAGCAAACTCCATCGGAAGTTGGGAGAACCTGGCAAACGCATTCCTGGACAACTTCCGGGGCACTTATGTGCGACCACCGGATGCTGATGATTTAAGTCACATAACCCAACAGCCCGGGGAGTCAGTCAGGAAATTTTGGACTCGGTTCCTAACCAAAAAGAACCAAATTGTGGACTGTCCGGGATGCCGAAGCCCTAGCGGCCTTTAAGCATAACATCCGTGACGAGTGGCTGGCCAAACATCTCGGCCAAGAGAAGCCAAAGTCCATGGCAGCCCTCACAACACTCATGACCCGCTTCTGCATGGGCGAGGATAGCTGGTTGGCCCGTAGCAACAACACAGCAAGCAACCATGGCACATCGGAGGCCAGAGATAGCAATGGCAAGCCACATCGCAATAGATACAAGCGCCGCAACAACGGTGATAACGCCAAAGACATGGCAGTCAATGCCGGATTCAGTGGCTCTAAATCCGGTCAGCGGAAAAAGCCGTTCAAAAGAAACAATCCGGGCCCGTCCAGTTTGGACCGCATACTCGACCGCTCATGTCAAATTCACGGCACCCCCGATAAGCCAGCCAACCACACCAACAGAGAATGCTGGGTGTTCAAACAGGACGACAAGTTGAATGCCGAAAGCAAGGAAAAGGGGCTGCATCGCGACGACGAGGAGGAGCCCCGGCCGCCGAACACAGGAGGACGGAAGAAATTTCCTCCCCAAGTGAAAACGGTGAACATGATATAAGCAACCCATATCCCCAAGCGGGAATGGAAGCATGCACTTAGGGACGTCTACGCGATGGAGCCAGTCGCCCCAAAGTTCAACCCATGGTCTTCTTGTCCGATCACTTTTGATCGCAGGGACCACCCCACTAGTATCCGTCATGGCGGTTCTGTCACATTGGTCTTTGATCCTATCATTGACGGATTCCACCTCACTCAAGTCCTTATGGACGGTGGCAGCAGCCTGAACATGCTTTATCAGGATACGGTGCGCAAAATGGGTATAGACCCCTTGAGGATCAAACCCACAAAAACCACCTTCAAAGGTGTCATACCAAGTGTAGAGGCCTGTTGCACTAGCTCAATCACACTGGAAGTGGTCTTCGGATCTCCGGATAACTTCCAAAGCGAAGAGTTAATCTTCGATATTGTCCTCTTCCGTAGTGGCTATCACGCACTACTCGGACGAACCTCATTCGCTAGATTCAATGCGGTACCGCATTATGCATACCTCAAGCTCAAAATGCCACGACCTCGCGGGGTTATAACAGTTAACGGAAACACAGACCGCTCACTCCGCATGGAGGAGCACATTGCGGCCCTTGCAGCAGAAGTGCAAAGCAGCCTTTTGAGGCAAACCGCCAATTCGGCGACAAGGTCCACAGACACATTCAAGCAAGTCTGGAATAACCTGCAACAGAATCACCAGGCACGTTCAGAGATCGCTTAGCAATTCGGCCTTCATCCTAGTCGCAGTCAAGCGACGAAATGTGTGCCGCGCGTACATAATACGCACTAAAGATACCATGGGTATAGGTGGAGGCACGGCTATGGCATGTCCCACAATGCGGTTCAATCGCCTCGGGACTAGTATATCTTTATCATTTTCTTCCTTTCAGAACCCTATTCTCTGGAGGCCCTCTCCGATAGCTAGATCATCGGACCAATCATGGGAGGTAAGCACCAAGGGAGCAAGAAGCTTTGACATACAAGGGAATCCCCAAGTGGTCTCTCATACTAATTGTTATACCTGTTTTACATACCCGCACGCAGCTCGCCCTTGTATCGGACATGTCAGATAGTCCTATTTTTTCTTATTGTACTACTTATACACATACGCTTTGACGTATCCTATAAATAACAATGCACATCGTCAGCTTATTATTACATTTCTTCATCTTCTTTTTTCCTTGTTTGTCTATTCATGACAAGTTTCTCCCGTACATTCTGGTACGTTCAGTATGCCAGGGGCTTCAGTGTACCCCATAACACGGCAAGAAAAGTCCAAACACTTTTGACAGTGCGGCACCCCGAACTTATAGCATTATATGCATCAACTCCGAATTATGTCTTGGGTCAATAGTTGGGTTTGCCCGACTCCCATGTTTTGGTGCCTTACGTTCCGCTATATCGGCTAAGGTAGCACTGGGAGAACTACTGCGATTGTGTCCCGATTCTTCCGGACGAGCACCTCAGTAGAGAAAGCCGAAAACTGACTGTCATGATGGGGTGAGAGTTGGTCACTGTTCGAGAGGTCCCAAATCCCTAAAGATTTTTTCTGCTTCAGGCGAGCAGTCAGCCTTGTACGATTTAGGCGTTCATAGCGCCCCAAGTTTGGCCTTCCAAATACTAGGGGCTTCGCCAAAATTTAAAATTGTAGACTTCTATGGCTAAGTGAGAGTGCTAAAGCTTTATAGTCCGATTGCCTGGTTCGTTGCGCTGAACACCTCCTTCGAAGGACCCAAAACTGGGATAAAGAGTGATCAAATTTATCCCGAACACCTCAGTACTAGCTACATGGGGGCAGAAGCCGACGACTAGCCAACTCTCAGATTTTATAAACAGCCGCACAGAAGGTAATATTTTAAATCAACAAGCGTTATATAGCGCAGGTGAACTCGTTTTCATATTACAGGATCACATGAATACATTCATTCAAATATTACATCCTTAGAACATTCCTCCGCCACAAGGCGGGCACCCTTCAGGACGCTGTCATAATACTTTTCGAGGCGGCGATGCTCCTTGCCCTCCGGCGGCCCCTCCTTCACCAGCTTCTCGGCGTCCATCTTCGCCCAGTGCACTTTCGCTCAGGCAAAAGCCCTGAAGCACCCTCAATGCAGACGGACTGCTTTATGACTTCAAGCTGTCGGCAGGCATTCACAAGCCGCCTCACCAGACCGATGTAGCTGCTAGGCAGGGGCTCGCCAGGCCACATCCAGACTATGATGCCCTTCATGGCCTGTTCGGCCGCCTTGTGGAGCTCGACTAGTTGCTTCAACTGGTCGCTCAAGGGCATCGGATGTTCGGTCCCAGTATACTGAGACCAGAACAACTTCTCCGTCGAGCTCCCTTCCTCGGCCCGGTAAAATTCCGTGGCATCAGACACACTGCAGGGAAGATCTGCGAACGCTCCTGGAGAGCTCCGAACTCGGGTAAGTAAAAGGAAAGTTTCCTTCACATGCTTGCTTTGCATAATGAATTCCTTACCCGCCGCTATCTTCTGGACCGCCTGAAGCTCTTGGAGGGCCTTGTGGGCTTCGGCCTTGGCATTTTTTGCGTTCTCAAGGGCCTTCGCAAGCTCAGACCCTTGCGTCTTAGAGTCACGCTCCAAGGACTCGTGTTTTTTGACGAAATCCTGGAGCTCTTGCTGCACCTCGCCAACTCGAGCCTCTTGCTTCTCGCGCTTGGTGCGCTCCTTGGCCGCTTTGTCTTCGGCCTCGGAGAGCGCCTCCTTCAGGGTCGCCACTTCGGTCGTGGCCCCTAGCAAAATTCATGATGATCCTGTGACTTAACAACCACATTCTTTTTTTATTCCTTATCAATATACAGACGGGTATTACTTACCTATGTTCTCTTCGAGCTGCCTCTTGGTAAGGCCGAGCTCTTTTTTGCACCGCTCAAGGTCCCGCTTCAGTATGGAGACCTCCGTAGTGCGAGCGGCAGTGGCCAGTAACGAAGCCTGCTTATTCACATAAGACACATTCTGATTAGACTCTTGTGATTATTATTTGATCCTCTGTTCAACCTTTCTTTGCGAATGCCAAACAGAGCATCAAGGGCTACTGTCTATGCTATAACATTTTCTTATAAATTGATTACTTACCTCAAAGCCTATTAGGAGGTTGGCACAGGCTTCAGCCAGTCCGCTTTTAGCGGGCTGAACCTTCTCTACCACCGCACTCATGATAGTGCGGTGCTCTTCGTCAATGGAAGCGTCGCGAAGCACTTCCGGCAAGTTGTCCGGTGCCTCTGAATGGCAGAGGCCGTCGGCACAGATGGCTCGCCCCCCTCAGTGAGGGGTCGCCTGACAGAGTCCAGAACCACTGGAGGTTCCGGCGCAGTATTCGGCCGGGGGCCGGACTTGCTGCCCCCGTCATTAGGGCCCATGGGAGCCTTTCCTCCCATGCGCCCGGCGTCTGGGAGGTCGCCTTGGGGCGCCCCCAGAACTACCTTCCCTTGGCTTGGTGCCCTTCGGGACAACACCTCAGCGTCGTCCGTAGGGCGGGGGGAGGAGGCGGTCGGGAGCGAATCAATGTTCATCTCCGATAGGCCTAGAGACCCATCCGAAGAGGATACGTCGAGACGGTCCTTGGGTGGGCTGCATGATCATGTTCGGCGTGATAAGAAACAATAAAACGAAATATACCAGAACTGTTATGGTATCCGGATACTTACGACTTCGCCAGGGGCTTGTCCCTGGGCAACCACTCCTCGTAGTTGAACGCGGCCGTGGTGGAGCGGTCCGGAAGGAGGGCTCTTCCCTTCTTGGACCCTTCGGCCTCCCCGGATGGGGCGGCCTTCCTTTTCTTATCTCCCCCGACTGGAGGGGGAGAATTTTCCTCTTCCTCCTCCTCGTCTTCATGGGAGGAGGGCGTCTCGATGTTATCGGACGACCAGTCCGATACAACCTTGCACCGGAGACCTTTCCTGGTCCCCGCGGCCTTCTTCTTGGCCTTCTTCTCCGGCGCCTCATAGGGCGCCAGAACCAGCATCTCCGTCAGGAGAGTACTTGCTGGATCTTCGGGCAGTGGGGCCAGACAGTCGATCCGCTCCACTGTCGTGACCCATTCCTATCAAATAATGTGGAGGCTCAGATCCCTCACATAATTATACTAGGGAATGAAACGCCTTATGAGATGTAAGGAGCTTACCGGATTAGCAGGGCGCTTTGCGCTGAGTCCGCGATCCTCGGTAAGGGGAGGAGGTACCTCGGCAGACTTGAATAGCACCCTCCAGATGTCCTGGTGCGTCGTGTCGAAGAGCTCTCGCAGCGTCTGGTGCCTTGCCGAGTCGAACTCCCACATATTGAATGCCTGTCTTTGACACGGGAGGATCCGACGAAAGAGCATGACCTGGACCATGTTGACAAGCTTGATTTTCTTGCTTATCATGTTTTTAACACATTTCTGGAGTCCGGTCAGCTCCACCGATGAACCCCAAGATAAGCCCTTCTCCTTCCAGGAGGTTAGCCGCATGGGGATGTCGGATCGGAATTCGGGGGCCGCCACCCAGTTGGTGTCGCGCGGCTCGGTGATGTAGAACCACCCCGATTGCCACCCCTTCACGGTCTCCACATAGGAGCCTTCGAGCCAGGTGATGTTGGGCATTTTACCCACCATGGCGCCTCCGCACTCCGCTTGCTGGCCGACCACCACCTTCGGTTTAACATTGAAGGTCTTCAGCCACAGGCCGAAGTGGGGCTTGATGCGGAGGAAAGCCTCGCACACGACGATAAACGCAGAGATGTTGAGGATGAAATTGGGGGCCAGATCATGGAAGTCCAGCCCGTAGTAGAACATGAGCCCGCATACAAATGGGTGGAGGGGAAATCCCAGCCCACAGACGAAATGGGTAAGGAATACAACCCTTTCATGGGGCTCGGGGGTAGGAACGATCTGCCCCGCGCCTGGGAGCCGGTGCGCGATATCTGCGGCCAGGTATCCGGCTTCCCGGAGCTTCGTGATGTTCTCCTCTGTAACGGAGGAGGCCATCCACTTGCCTCCCGCTCTGGACATGTTTGGAGTGTTCTGCGGAGAAGATGCGAACTTGGGCGATGGAGCTCGAGTGCACGAGAATGGATAGGTAGGGAAGAAGGTGTGGGTAAAAAAGAGGATACCTTATCCCTTTATAAGGGAGGTAGAAACTGCGTGCCTCCCCACTTGCCTGGTAAAACTCGCTTATTCCCTAAGAGTCGTGATTGATGGCGCGGTTGGGTTACCCACGCCCGTATTGATGATGATCCCGGGATAAGGGGACATGATCTCTGCTTCGACAAGACGTGCCAAGAAAACCGCCTCGCAATATGTGCAGTAGCTGGTTGAGAAAAACGATTCGAATAATAACCGGGGCCATGGGTGATGTCACGTTATGAAAAGTTGTCAGCAGATTAGATTTGTGGAAATATTATACTCTCTACGGTGGTATGTGGAATTTGTTTTGCAGAGCCGGACACTATCCTTGTGTTCAAAATCTTCTATGGAGTATTTGGAGGAGGAACCCGCCTTGCAATGCCGAAGACAATCTACGCGTCGGACTCATCGTCATTGAAGCCTGGTTCAGGGGCTACTAAGGGAGTCCGGGATTAGGGGGTCCTCGGACAGTCGGACTATATCCCTTGGCCGGACTGTTGGACTATGAAGATACAAGATTAAAGACTTTGTCCCGTGTCCGGATGGGACTCTCCTTTGCGTGGAAGGCAAGCTTGGCGATTCGAATATGTAGATCTCCTCCCTTGTAACCGACTCTGTGTAACCCTAGCCCCCTCCGGTGTCTATATAAACCAGAGGGTTTAGTCCATAGGACAACAACAGTCATACCATAGGCTAGCTTCTAGGGTTTAGCCTCTCCGATCTCGTGGTAGATCAACTCTTGTAATACTCATATCATCAAGATCAATCAAGCAGGAAGTAGGGTATTACCTCCATCGAGAGGGCCCGAACCTGAGTAAACATTGTGTCCCCTGCCTCCTGTTACCATCCGCCTTAGACGCACAGTTCGGGACCCCCTACCCGAGATCCGCCGGTTTTCACACCGACAAGGGGGTCCCGAACTTTGCGTCTAAGGTCGATGGTAACAGGAGACAAGGGACATGATGTTTACCCAGGTTCGGGCCCTCTCTATGGAGGTAATACCCTATGTCCTGCTTGATTGATTTTGATGAATATGAGTATTACAAGAGTTGATCTACCACGAGATCGTAATGGCTAAACCCTAGAGGTCTAGTCTGGCTATGATTATGAGGATTCAGCCTATCTACGGACCTAGCCCTCCGGTTTATATAGACACATGAGGGATCCAGGGTTACACAAGGTCAGTTACAGAGAAAGGAATATACATAGTTGGCCGCCAAGCTTGCCTTCCATGCCAAGGAAAGTCTCCCGGACACGTGTGCAGTCTTCGGTCTTCATATCTTCACAGCCCATCAGTCCGGCCCATGGCTAACACGCCGGACACCCGAGGATCCCTTAGTCCAGGACTCCCTCATGATCCTTGCAAGAGAAGGAGGAGCAGCACCGAGACTATTCAACCAATTAAGGTAAGTCACACTATATTACAATTACCAAGACATCCTATTTGTCTGACATTGTGCTTGCGTAGGGTTCTTCACCTGTAACCCAGTCATTGGGCCATTGATTAAAACCCCCTCCACTCACTACTATATGATGTTCTAACTTTTTTGTAAATCAGATGTATGTAGACACATTTTAATGTGTCTGTTCACTCATTACGGATGTAGTCTACTTTTAAATATCTAAAACATCTTATAGTATAGTGAACAGTGTGAAACTGCTTCCTGCCATGGTAGAGTTGTCGATGTCATAAATGTCATAACCAAACGTATATTCACATCATTAGCCTCCCTATCATTACTAGGAGAATGATGTGATAGACAAGCCCATCCGTTAGCATAGCATAATGATCGTTAAGTTCTATTACTATTGCTTTCTTCATGACTTATACAAATTCCTTTGACTATGAGATTATGCAACTCCCGGATACCGGAGAGGTATCTTTGGGCCCTCTCAGTAATGCACATCATAATAAGCCTTGCAACCAATGTGACTAATGAGTTAGTTGCGGGACTATGCATTACAGAACGAGTAAAGAGACTTGCCGGTAACGAGATTGAACTAGGTATGGAGATACCGACGATCGAATCTCGGGCAAGTAACATACCGATGACAAATGGAATAATGTATGTTGTCATTACGGTATGACCGAGAAAGATCTTAGTAGAATATGTGGGAACCAATATGATCATCCAGGTTCCGCTATTGGTTATTTATCAGAGAGGTGTCTTGGTCATGTCTACATAGTTCTCGAACCCATAGGGTCCGCATGCTTAACGTTTGATGACGATTTTGTATTATATGAGTTATGTGATTTGGTGACCGAATGTTGTTTGGAGTCCCGGATGAGATCACGGACATGACGAGGAGTCTAGAAATGGTTGAGAGGTAAAGATTCATATATTGGACGATGATATTCGGACACCGGAAGTGTTCCGGAGGTACCGGGTGCATATCGGGTCACCGGAAGAGGTTTTGGGCATCCCCTGACAACTACATGGGCCTTAATGGGCCAAGAGGGGGACAGACCAGCCCCTAAGGGGCTGGTGCGCCCCTCCCATGTGGGCTGGCCAAATTGGAGTAGAAAAGGGAAGGAGGAAAGGAAAAAGGGAATAGGATTCCCCTCCCCCCTCTTCCCTTCCTACTCCGAATAGGAATAGGAAAAGGGGGAGACCGAATTGGGAGGACCCCAAGTAGGATTCCTCCTACTTGGGGCGCCCCCTTGGTTGCCTCTCCTCCCCTCCAACCTATACATATGAAGGGGGGCACCGCTAGAACACACAACAAACATTGTTAACCGTGTGCGGCGCCCCCTCCAAGTTTACGCCTCCGGTCATATTCACGTAGTGCTTAGGCGAAGCCCTGCGCGGATCACTTCACCATCACCGTCACCACGCCGTTGAGCTGACGAAACTCTCCCTCGACACTTTGCTGGATCAAGAGTTTGAGGGACGTCATCGAGCTGAATGTGTGCAGAACTCGGAGGTGCCATATGTTCGGTACTTGATCGGTCGAAACGATAAGAAGTTCGACTACATCAACCGCGTTGTCAAACGCTTTCGCTTTCGGTCTATGAGGGTACATGGACATACTCCCCCCTCTCGTTGCTATGCATCTCCTAGATAGATCTTGCATGAGCGTAGGAATTTTTTTGAAATTGCATGTTATGTTCCCCAACAGTGGCATCCGAGCCAGGTTTATGCATAGACGATATGCATGAGTAAAAACAAAGAGTTGTGGGCGGTGATCGTCATACTTCTTACCACCAATGTCTTATTTTGATTCGGCGGTATTGTTGGATGAAGCGGCCCGGACCAACCTTACATGACCACGTTCATGAGACTGGTTCCACCGACAGACATGCAACTAGTTTTGCATGAAGGTGGTTGGCGGGTGTCTGTTTCTCCAACTTTAGTTGAATCGAATTTGACTATGGCCAGTCCTTGTTGAAGGTTAAAATAGCAAACTTGATAAATCACCATTGTGGTTTTGATGCGTAGGTAAGAACGATTCTTGCTAGAAGCCCATAGAAGCCACGTAAAACTTGCAACAACAAAGTAGAGGACGTCTAACTTGTTTTTGCAGGGCATGTTGTGATGTGATATGGACAAGACATGATGTGATATACGTTGTTGTATGAGATGATCATGTTTTGTAAAAGTTATCGGCAACTGGCAGGAGCTTATGGTCGTCGCTTTATTTTATGAAATGCAAACGCCATGTAATTGCTTTACTTTATCACTATGCATTAACGATAGTTGTAGAAGCAATAGTTGGTGAGATGACAACAACGCTACGATGGAGATCAAGGTGTCAAGCCGGTGATGATGGAAATCATGACGGTCCTTTGGAGATGGAGATCAAAGGCACAAGATGATGGTGGCCATATCATGTCACATATTTTGATTGCATGTGATGTTTATCTTTTATGCATCTTATTTTGCTTAGTACGGCGGTAGCATTATAAGATGACCCCTCACTAAAATTTCAAGGTATAAGTGTTCTCCCTGAGTATGCACCGTTGCGACAGTTCGTCATGTCGAGACACCACGCGATGATCGGGTGTGATAAGCTCTACATTCACATACAATGTGTGCAAGGCAGTTTTGCACATGCGGAATACTCGGGTTAAACTTGACGAGCCTAGCATGTACAAACATGGCCTCGGAACACTAGAGACCAAAAGGACGAATGTGAATCATATAGTAGATATGATCAACATAGAGATGTTCACCATTGAAGACTACTCCATCTCACATGATGATCGGACATGGATTAGTTGATTTGGATCACGTGATCATTTAGATGACTCAAGGGATGTCTATCTAAGTGGGAGTTCATAAGTAATATGATTAGTTGAACTTAATTTATCATGAACTTAGTCCTGTTAGTATTTGCATATCTATGTTGTAGATCAATGGCTCACGTTGTAGCTCCCCTATGTTTTTGATATGTTCCTAGGTAAAACTAAGATGAAAGATGATAGTAGCAATGATGCAGACTAGGTCCGTGATCTGAGGATTGTCCTCGTTGCTGCATAGAAGAATTATGTCCTTGATGCACCGCTAGGTGACAGGCCTATTGCAGGAGCAGATGCGGATGTTATGAACGTTTGACAAGCTCGGTATGATGACTACTTGATAGTTTAGTGCACCATGCTTTATGGCTTAGAACCGGGACTTCAGAAATGTTTTGAACACCACAGAGCATATAAGATGTTCCAAGAGTTGAAATTGGTATTTCAGACTCATGCTCATGTCGAGAGGTATGAGACCTCTGACAAGTACTTTGCCTACAGGATGGAGGAGAATGGCTCAACCAATGAGCATGTACTCAGACTGTCTGGGTAGTACAATCGCTTGAATCAAGTGGGAGTTAATCTTCCAGATAAGATAGTGATTGATAGAGTTCTCTAGTCACTATCACCAAGCTACTAGAACTTCGTGATGAACTATAATATGTGTAACATCCCAAAATTCTAAATTTTGGAATGTTATAATAAATAGATTGATTGATTGATTGTTTGATTGTTGTGTGATTGATTGAGTGAAATTCGAAAGTTTTTGAAAGTTAAATGAGAGGGAATAAAAGGACTTTCCCAAACTTTCACCTTTTGCATTTTGATCTCCGTGAATTCAAATTATTTTCAAATACAAAACCCTCGAGAGAAGATGACATGACTTCTTACATTTAAATAAATGAAAAGGGTTTTGAAAAGATTTGAATTTCATTTGGAAATATTTTTAATTCAGAAACTTCAAGAAACTCAATGATTTTCATGAGAGAAGATAAAATGACTTCTTCAAATTATATGAAATATGAGTTGGGAGTTTAAAAGGATCAAAATTTAAAATCCTTTTGAAATTATTTTCAATTTGGAGGTACCTGGGTTTTATTCAAATTATTTTTCTCCAAAAATAAAATATACAGAAAATAGGGTAACATGATTCCCTAGATCAGAAAATTGGAGAGAAATAAATTTGAATTAATTTTGGTATTTTTATAATGATTTTTATTGGATTTTATTAGATCAGTAGCACTCTTTGAATTATTTGAATTTTTGTGGATTTTATTTGACTCTAGAAAAAATGTTCAGCTTGTAGGAAATCTTTTTCTAAATTTTTTGATATATTATATGCCTATAGTAGTTTTTTAGTTATTTAAGGTTTTCTTTATTTTTTTGGCGTTGTTTAAAAAAACTTTCTTTCCCGACTCGGCCGGCCCAGCTAGCCAGCCAGGCCCAGGCCCAGCGCGCCACCACCTTCGTCCCCGACTCCAGCATCGGCATGCCGCCGCCGCCGTGTCCTTCACGGACACCGCCTCCCACCGCCGCCACCTTGCCCCCTCCTCCACGCCTGACGCCTCCCCTCCGCCTTTATAAGCGCCGCCCGGGCCCTCTCCTCATCGTCTCTCGCGCTGCCGCCCCTCGCTAGATCCGTCGCTGCTCGCTGCTGCCGCTCCTCCTGCGCCGCTCCTCGCCACCGCGCCGCCCGCGCCGGCGTAACCACCACATCACCGCTGCCCGCGTCGCCGCTGCCCGCTCGTCGGAGCCGTCCGCCGCCGCAGTCGCATCTCATCGTCAAAGCCGCCGCCCCGATCCAAACCGCCGCCGTCGGTTTATTCGCCCTGAGCCGGTAAAACCGATAAAACCGCCCCGATTTTCTTTAGTTAGTTTGGTTTTTATTTCTTTCAACGGTTTAGTTATTTAGGTTTAGTTATTTCGCGAGCGTTCATTAGTTAGGGTTCTGTAGTGAACGGTTTGCATTCATTAGCGTTCGGTAGCAAACGTTCGCCCGGTAGAGTTTTTCTTTTTCTTTTTAATTCCGGCCAGGGACCTATCCGTGATTTTTTTTACAGATTAGCCCCAGGTTTTCAAACGACCGCAACTTTTTACTCGTTTGTCCAAATCCAACGAAACCAACGCTCACGTCTTCGTTACGATCTCCTCTATCTAGTAAAACAACTTAAACATGTTTTTGAAAGTTTAAAATTTGAATTAGACCAGATTTGAATTCAAACTTCGTTTGATCATAACTTGAGTTTCGTAACTCCGTTTGAGTTGATTTTTTTTGCAAATCGAAGCTCTTGACCTAAACATTCTGATAAGGCCAAATTCACATAATTTTGGTACTGTTAGAAATTGTCTTATGTTGCAAGAGTTATTTGCTTGGTTTTGATGTTTTCCGAATCGTTTTCTTTGTTCTTCCCTATCTTTTGAGTGATTGCTTATGTGTGGTTACTGTTGCTTGCTTACGATAGATTGACCAGAGTGTGACGAGTAGAACTATCAAGAGTTTTGAAAGCGAAGCATCTTCATCAACATTGCAGGCAAGTTCACACTTTGATCATAATCCTTTCATACCCAGTTTTTATGCATTAGTTTCAACCTCAAACATTGCATGAGTAGGATTGATAACATGTGGGTATTGGGAAGTAGTTGATGAGGTAGGAACCTATTGCCCTACATTCAAACCTTGGGAGTTACTATTACGTTATGCTTATAGTGCTATGCTATGCTCGTAGACGTGGATTGGGTTTGAGAGTATTCATGACAGATGTGAGATTGTTAATTAATGGTTTACTTAAGGTGGCAACTTTAACACACATCTGGGTGGATTGAGGCACCTGGGTATTCTAGCGATTGCATGTTTTTTTATGGACCGCCACCCAGGCTCAAAGGGATCATGAGATTATTCATACTAGAAACTTCCATGTGCAGCCACAAGCTACTATGGGCTCTAGCATAGTTGACTAAGTCGTGCGAACTCTTACAGTGGTAGACTAGCAGATGTAGGGGATGTAGGTGGTACGGTCTACCCGTTCGTAAGGTGCTAGCGCTTCTGAAAGACTATGTCTCGGTCATCCGTTTCTCAAACATCATGTAGTGCGAGAATCCCAACGGAGGAGATCGAGTCTTGTGGGGAAAAGTGCGCAAACCTCTGAAGAGTGTATAAACTAATCATGGTTAGCCGTGTCCCCGATTATGGACAACTTGAGTATCTAGTACTTGGATTATCATGTGAATCTCATCATGTGACTTTAATTAATTTTTGTTGGGTTTTAATGATGATACTTAATTGGGATTGAGAGGGTGTCTACACTCTCAATGTTTAACAACCACCATGATAGTTAAATAAAATTTATTCCTTTGCAGTAGGGAAAATTGGCTTTTCGCAAAAACCATTTAACCATAGAGCTTTTCCACCAGCCATATATGCATGTAGTGATAGCCTTTGTTCATCATTTTTCTATGGTGTGAATTTGCCAGTACATTCAATGTACTGACCCTTTGTGGCTGCAACATCTCATGTTGCAAGATTTCTTACGTCGAGTAAGTGATACGTTAGGGTTACGATTTCTACACTCAACTTTGCCGTTGGTGTTGATGGGAATCCACAACCTTGTTACTTCCGCTATTTTGGATTGAGGTAATAGTATTTTACGTTACTTTATACATGTGATTTACCTCTGTTATATATCCTCGAGTATTGTGTGTGTCAGCATACCAATCCAGGGATGACACTTAAGCACAAAGACTTGACCGTCTGAGGTCGGGTCGCTATAAGATGGTATCAGAGAACATGTTGATTGTAGGACGTGACCCCTAGAAACTAGCAAGCCCATATGAAGGATTTTCTCTAAACTTTCTTTTTTTCAAAAATATCTTTTACCTCTCTTCTCTTCTGAGATTATTCAAAAATTCCCTTTAGTGAGACTATACCCCTTTCCCCTTTTGACCACATGAAGATTCAACTGATGAGACCACTTCGAGAAGTACAAGATATCGGACAACTAAGACCACTTCGAAATGAAGGGTATTTACCGTGCATTTGAATAATGCAAACCACAACGGTTGAAGACCGAAGACAAGGAGAATTTGAAGGCTCTGAAGAATTTCCAGATTTGTATGACCTAGGAAGTCTACCCTTATGGAACTTGCCAGACTATGGAAGCTGTCAATACCGAGATCAAGGTGTATCAGAGAAAGACTGAAATAAGGAGCATGAGAACTCAAAGTTTTGTCAAGAAAACCCTAAGGCAGGAGATATCAACTATGGAATGATAGCTCCTGGAAATGACAAGAGCAGAAACACGGTTATCTGTGATGTCATCACCCGCTCATGCTATTGTCACCATGCTGAGTTAAGGATGCATTTCTTCAGAATGGATTGGATGGAAGAAGGCTGATGGAGCACCTATCAGTAAGATGAAGTTTTAACCTTAGCTGGTGTATCGCTAGAATCTGGAGTAATACATCAAGAAGTTTAAGATGGACTTGTAGAAAGCTGTATATGACAAGGAAGCATTTCGTGAAGAACTCGAAACCCAGAAGCTGAAGGTAGCCAAGCTGGAGGAGCAAAACCTCGAGATACCGGAGTTTTGTCAGGAACTGAAGGACAGTAGGACCGTGGCTCATGCCAGGGGTGTTGAAACCCAAAAGTTTGGAATGCAACTCCAGAAATATTAAAGGATGTCGCTAGAGACCTTGCGTCAACAGAGATGACCTGGCAAAAGAACTTGAGAAGGGTAAGCATGATCGGAAGAAGCCATCGGAGACATAAGCAAGACTTGAAGAGTTTAGCGACTTTGAAGATTTATTGACCTTAGAAGACCAAACCCCTGTTATATACCTATGTTAGATGCGATGATTGTGAGCTGTCATTTGTTTGTTGTTTTTCCGACAGCCACAATAAAATCTGTCTTTTCAAAACTATTGTTTGTATTGTGTGTATCCCTCTCTATCTCTCTTATCTCACCCCAAAACCCCTGGACCCAATAGAGGCCCATATTATCTGGACCGATGAGTTAGTTGGAGACAGACTGATGGATTCAGAACATGGAGGATCACATGGAGAATAGCCCTATAGTTGGAAATGATATGACCCAGCATGCTCTTCAGTGCTTTGAAAGATGTGCTGCTACTTGGTGGAGGATGTACCAAACCATGAATGGATGGCAAGGAGTAACCACTTGGAGAGAATTAAAGTTGACTCTGCAAAGATCTCACCTTGTGTCCTAGAAGTTGAAGCCTTATGGAAAGGATATGAGGAAACCTTGCGCATGCAAGCTCTATGGAGAAATAGGACACACCCATAAAGAACACAAGGATGAATGCCCTAAATGTGAAGGAAGTCACACAGCTGAAGAATGCCTAACTAGGCAAATCACTTGTTTCTTATGTGAAGGGACTACCCACTACCCTGCCCAGTGTCACATTTATCACATGGTACAAAGAACCATCCAACAAAAGAAAGAAGCAATGAAAGGAGCCCTCATGGAAACTTTAGAAGAACCGGTGATAGAGGAAGACGTCAAGGACACACACGGAGGAAACAGAATTAAAGCATGCACCAAGTCATGCTATTCATGTGGAGAAGAAGGACACATCTCCCAAAATTGTCTGAATGGAGACCTAGTAGAATTCCCGACAGAGGAAGTAGAATATGACCCACAAGAAATAGAAGCCATGATCAGCATGGAAAGGTCCAGGAAGAGAAGCAGATTGGATTCCAGGAAGGACCTGAGTCATATCACCTGTTACAGGTGCAAGGAGTCAGGGCACTACCTCGGCAGTTGCCCAAAAAGGAAACCTCGAGACTTGTCAGAAGTAATAGGTTTTTGTTGTAAGGGAGCAGGGCACTTTGCCAGAGAATGCCCCAAGGAGAAGGAGACTTTTTCTAGATAGTTGAGTTTGCAACAAAAGAAATGGAGTAGTAGAAGTGACAACATTTTCTTTTATATCGAGGTGTTGAGTTGAGATTGTAACCGATTGAGAGTGAATAAAGTTAGCATCGTTGGTACTGATATGGATTTATGAGTTGTTACCCTATGAAGAAAGATTTTGACCATTTTTAGGATATAAGAAATATGGTCTATGGAAGATTTATGCAATTTAAGGGTGGTAGTACCCTGTAAGAACCGTTGACCCTTGGAAAAGATAAGGATACTCCACTGAGTGGATTTCGGACAAAATGAATATGAGCTTTGTCTTGATATGTGTGATGCCCCAAGAGTATGTGGGATGAAGTTGGAGACCGTCAGTTCTTTGGACCAAATGTGATCAACGAGTCAGAAGAGAATGCTAAGTTGATTCGAGATAGACTGAAGGTAGCTCAGTCCAGGCAGAGGAGATATGCAGACTCAAAAACTCAAGCAGGTAGAGCATGTCTTCGTCCCCTCTGCGAGGAGTTAAACGATTTGTAGTTAAGGGAAAGTTAGCCCCGGGATTTGTAAGACCATACCGAGTTTTGGAGCGTATGGGAGGAGTGGCCAACAAGTTGGAGTCACCCGAAGGACTGTTAGGAGTTCATGATATGTTTCACGTTTCCCAGTTGAAGAAGTGTCATGCAGAGATGGCCAATATTCCCCTGTAAGGACGCTTGACCCTGGAAAGGATAATGATGTTCCACGAAGTGGAGTATGGACTTCATAGTATAAGTTTTTATCTCAGTATGTGGGATATCCCACGAGGATGAAGAGATGAATTATTATTGGGTATAAAGGAGGTATGATGTTGGAAATATGGATCAATGGAAATTCCATGATGAGTCTGAGTAATCATGTCCTAGCTTGGTGCCAATAGAAGGAAGAGAGACAGTACAATTGGATGGATTTTTAGAATGCTGGGAAGCTATATATTGGAATAATGACCAGTTGCCCCGATGATGAGTTCAAGGTTTACAAGTGATGAGATGGGCCATAACCCACAGGCCCCAGGGCCTGCCAAGAAGCAAGCACATTCTTGCTGAAGGAAAAACCCTGGAAGAGGATATGCCTTTATCAATAGACGATCTTATAGGAGTTTACGCAAACCTGAGAGTTGTGAAGGAACGATAGATGTTTGTTTGGCTTGCAGAATCCATGGAATTATCCTAACTTAGTTCGTCGACAAGAGAAATTCTGCAATGCTTGTGAGGATGACCGAGGGTTAGAATGCGAGATTCGCTAAACCATGTACAAGGTAATGATTTGGGTGCGGGATGGATTGATCACCATACCGACTTACTCTTATTATTCGCCTTGCTATATGGGATGGTAAATCTGAGTGACTTACCTATAGTGGAGAGACGACGATCAAAACCTTGTTTAAGCCTTAGAATGGTATAGGTATTTTTCCCTTGTACAAGGCAGCTTTTGCCAACCGTAGGTTATACGGTGAGGATCAACCCAGACCTAGTTCCTGCAGGAGAAACCATAAATTGTTGACCACCATGAGATATCGATAGTTGTTTCGTATTGGCGCCAGACCCGTCAGCTAAGAAGACCCAGTCACAGAAGAACCTTACCAAGATGAAAGATAGAAGAATTACGGTAAAGGATATGCCACTACCGGAAAAGCCAGAGAAGGAATTATACTAAAGATTTGAGAAGACAGGCCCCGTCAAGAATAAGGATGGAGTATATGAGTATTGATGGGACCGTAACAATGCTTCTAAGGGTGGTAGCACCTGAGACCCCAGAGACGATCGATGGATTTTGAGAAGACCCCAAACCCTAACCTTTTTCTTGCTAGCCCCTCCGAATCTCGAGGACGAGATTCATTTTAAGGGTGGTAGGTTTGTAACATCCCAAAAATCTAAATTTTGGAATGTTATAATAAATAGATAGATTGATTGATTGTTTGATTGTTGTGTGATTGATTGAGTGAAATTCAAAACTTTTTGAAAGTTAAATGAGAGGGAATAAAAGGACTTTCCCAAACTTTCACCTTTTGCATTTTGATCTCCGTGAATTCAAATTCTTTTCAAATACAAAACCCTCGAGAGAAGATGACATGACTTCTTCCATTTAAATAAATGAAAAGGGTTTTGAAAAGATTTGAATTTCATTTGGAAATATTTTTAATTCAGAAACTTCAAG
Source organism: Triticum dicoccoides (assembly GCF_002162155.2). Taxonomy (NCBI): domain Eukaryota; kingdom Viridiplantae; phylum Streptophyta; class Magnoliopsida; order Poales; family Poaceae; genus Triticum; species Triticum dicoccoides. The sequence goes on along the minus strand of NC_041388.1, from coordinate 304,670,519 downwards.
CAACTCAATGATTTTCATGAGAGAAGATAAAATGACTTCTTCAAATTATATGAAATATGAGTTGGGAGTTTAAAAGGATCAAAATTTAAAATCCTTTTGAAATTATTTTCAATTTGGAGGTATTTGGGTTTTATTCAAATTATTTTTCTCCAAAAATAAAATATACGGAAAATAGGGTAACATGATTCCCTACATCAGAAAATTGGAGAGAAATAAATTTGAATTAATTTTGGTATTTTTATAAAGATTTTTATTGGATTTTATTAGATCAGTAGCACTCTTTGAATTATTTGAAATTTCTGTGGATATTATTTGACTCTAGAAAAATGTTCAACTTGTAGGAAATCTTTTTCTGAAAATTTTGATATATTATATGCCTATAGTATTTTTTTAGCTATTTAAGGTTTTCTTTATTTTTTTTCTTGGCGCTGTTTAAAAAAAACTTTCTTTGTCGACTGGGCCGGCCCAGCTAGCCAGCCAGGCCCAGGCCCAGCGCGCCACCGCCTTCGTCGCCGACTCCAGCATCGGCATGCCGCCGCCGCTGTGTCCTTCACGGACACCGCCTCCCGCCGCCGCCACCTTGCCCCCTCCTCCACGCCTGACGCCTCCCCTCCGCCTTTATAAGCGCCGCCCGGGCCCTCTCCTCCTAGTCTCTCGCACCGCCGCCCCTCACTAGATCCGCCGCCGCCGCCGTCGGTTACCGCCGACGCTTGCTGCTGCTGCTCCTCCCGCGCCGCTCCTCGCCACCGCGCCGCCCGCGCCGCCGTAGCCGCCGCATCACCGCTGCCCGCGTCGCCGCTGCCTGCTCGCCGGAGCCGTCCGCCGCCGCAGCCGCATCTCGTCGCTGAAGCCGCCGTTGTCACATCCCTAGCTTCTGGTGCTGTCTAGTGTTTGCATCTTGCTTGCATCATGTTTAAATTTCTGAAAGTTGAATTGGGGAAAGCTGAAAGCCTCAGAAATCATTTCAAAAAAATGATCAACATTAAAAATTGCTTCAAATAAACCCAAGAAAATGTTCCTGTTAAGCTATAAAAATATTGGCAAGAGGTAAAATACAAACCAATATTTTTGGAGTCACAAAAATATTTATTTTGGGCATTTGAGTTAATCCAAAAATTATTTGCATTGGATTTATATAGGTGATATATTAACTATATGTCCAATAATTCTAATAATTGTTGAGGGGCTTTGGAATAATCCATTTAGTCCCTGCAAAAATTGTCAGAAGCAGAAAAATTAGTTTGGTTCAAAAACCAAATTAAAACAAATGACAGAAATAGAAAACAGGAACCAAAACACAAAAAAAGGCAGAACCTCACTTGTAGCTGACCTAGCGCCCAGTTGGCCCAGTACTGTTGGAGGCCCAGCCCACCTGGCGACTTGCCAGTCGTCCTCAACCTCTGCCAGTAGGCAGAGGCGAAGGCGAGCACGGCGCGCGCTGAGGCCGCCACCTCCTCCCT
>NC_041388.1:304658310-304668476 GCF_002162155.2 Triticum dicoccoides | reverse complement strand
AGGGAGGAGGTGGCGGCCTCAGCGCGCGCCGTGCTCGCCTTCGCCTCTGCCTACTGGCAGAGGTTGAGGACGACTGGCAAGTCGCCAGGTGGGCTGGGCCTCCAACAGTACTGGGCCAACTGGGCGCTAGGTCAGCTACAAGTGAGGTTCTGCCTTTTTTTGTGTTTTGGTTCCTGTTTTCTATTTCTGTCATCTGTTTTAATTTGGTTTTTGAACCAAACTAATTTTTCTGCTTCTGACAATTTTTGCAGGGACTAAATGGATTATTCCAAAGCCCCTCAACAATTATTAGAATTATTGGACATGTAGTTAATATATCACCTATATAAATCCAATGCAAATAATTTTTGGATTAACTCAAATGTCCAAAATAAATATTTCTGTGACTCCAAAAATATTGGTTTGTATTTTACCTCTTGCCAATATTTTTATAGCTTAACAGGAACATTTTCTTGGGTTTATTTGAAGCAATTTTTAATGTTGATCATTTTTTTTGAAATGATTTCTGAGGCTTTCAGCTTTCCCCAATTCAACTTTCAGAAATTTAAACATGATGCAAGCAAGATGCAAACACTAGGCAGCACCAGAAGCTAGGGATGTGACAACGGCGGCTTCAGCGACGAGATGCGGCTGCGGCGGCGGACGGCTCCGGCGAGCAGGCAGCGGCGACGCGGGCAGCGGTGATGCGGCGGCTACGGCGGCGCGGGCGGCGCGGTGGCGAGGAGCGGCGCGGGAGGAGCAGCAGCAGCAAGCGGCGCCGGTAACCGACGGCGGCGGCGGCGGATCTAGTGAGGGGCGGCGGTGCGAGAGACTAGGAGGAGAGGGCCCGGGCGGCGCTTATAAAGGCGGAGGGGAGGCGTCAGGCGTGGAGGAGGGGGCAAGGTGGCGGCGGCGGGAGGCGGTGTCCGTGAAGGACACAGCGGCGGCGGCATGCCGATGCTGGAGTCGGCGACGAAGGCGGTGGCGCGCTGGGCCTGGGCCTGGCTGGCTAGCTGGGCCGGCCCAGTCGACAAAGAAAGTTTTTTTTAAACAGCGCCAAGAAAAAATATAAAGAAAACCTTAAATAGCTAAAAAATACTATAGGCATATAATATATCAAAATTTTCAGAAAAAGATTTCCTACAAGTTGAACATTTTTCTAGAGTCAAATAATATACACAGAAATTCAAATAATTCAAAGAGTGCTACTGATCTAATAAAATCCAATAAAAATCTTTATAAAAATACCAAAATTAATTCAAATTTATTTCTCTCCAATTTTCTGATGTAGGGAATCATGTTACCCTATTTTCCGTATATTTTATTTTTGGAGAAAAATAATTTGATTAAAACCCAAATACCTCCAAATTGAAAATAATTTCAAAAGGATTTTAAATTTTGATCCTTTTAAACTCCCAACTCATATTTCATATAATTTGAAGAAGTCATTTTATCTTCTCTCATGAAAATCATTGAGTTGCTTGAAGTTTCTGAATTAAAAATATTTCCAAATGAAATTCAAATCTTTTCAAAACCCTTTTCATTTATTTAAATGGAAGAAGTCATGTCATCTTCTCTCGAGGGTTTTGTATTTGAAAAGAATTTGAATTCACGGAGATCAAAATGCAAAAGGTGAAAGTTTGGGAAAGTCCTTTTATTCCCTCTCATTTAACTTTCAAAAAGTTTTGAATTTCACTCAATCAATCACACAACAATCAAACAATCAATCAATCTATCTATTTATTATAACATTCCAAAATTTAGATTTTTGGGATGTTACAAACCTACCACCCTTAAAATGAATCTCGTCCTCGAGATTCGGAGGGGCTAGCAAGAAAAAGGTTAGGGTTTGGGGTCTTCTCAAAATCCATCGATCGTCTCTGGGGTCTCAGGTGCTACCACCCTTAGAAGCATTGTTACGGTCCCATCAATACTCATATACTCCATCCTTATTCTTGACGGGGCCTGTCTTCTCAAATCTTTAGTAATAGGTTTTTCTGGATTTATTCTTACTCAGGAAATTCCAGAAAATAGTACCACTTTCTGTTGCATTAGCCCAAATCACAGCATATTGCCATGTCATCATCATGCATCATATTGTTGCATTGCATTGATTGTATTCTTTCTATGTTTGCCAGTGATTGTTCCCCCGATAGACGTGGTTCCGACGATTGATCGATGACACCAATGAAGAACTATATTATATTCAGAAGTGCCAGGCAAGCAAAACCCCCTTGTTCATTCCGATATAATCCCACTCTCTCGCTCCTGCTCTCTTTTACTGCATTAGGACAACAACATTTCAACTGTTACATGCTGCGGTAGCTGAACTCCTTTTCCTCTGCATGACCCGTCATTGCCACAGTAAATAGATGAAACCCACTAGCATGAGTAGGAGTTGCTTGAGCCCTGATGTGCCTACTCATTCATACTTGATTGTCATGCCTGCTACAGCTTATAGTTGAGTCAGGTCTGATTCATTGGGGATGAATTGGAATGGTGTTGAACATGTCCTACTGTGTGTGAGCTAAATGTGTGAACATGATTTGGTAAAAGTAGCGGTGAGAGGCCATGTAGGAGTACATGGTGGGTTGTCTCATTGCAGCCGTCCTCAGAAACTGAGTTCTCTGTTTGTGATCCATGGACAGTTACTACCACACATTGGGTTCCGGTAACTCGGCCCCTCTCGGCTTATTAATCAACTCGATCTCTGTCCAGGAGTTGCAACTAGTTTCTGGTGTTTGTAGGTTGTGTTAGTAGTCTACCAAGTGGCACCCGATACATGTGGGCTTGGGACAGACTAGGCATAGTGGCACGGTGTACCAAATGGCACCCGGATGGTGGGCTTGGGAACCATGCACACATTGTTTGGGGCCGTGAGCGACACCCTGGCCGGATCTCCTTGCGGATGGAACTCGAATAGGCGATAAACCTGGACTAGAGACTTGTTGGTTAGTCAGGTCGTGGCCGACTCCCTCGCCCGGCTTCTGCTTGAAGGTTGCCGAGGTACATGACGTGTATAGGGCGATAAGTGGCGAGAGCGTGTGTGAAAAAGTACACCCCTGCAGGGTTATCATTATCTATTCGAATAGCTGGATTCCTCGGATATGGAAACTTGGACCCCTTGCATAGTTCATAGACAAGTGAAAGTGGATACTCTAAAACTCGCAAGATAAGCGTGAGTTCTATGGATGGCGTTCTCGCAGGGAGACGGGAGCGGATCCATAGTGGTGTATTGGTATGGTGAATTCGTGGACTCGTGTGCGCCACCTCAAAAGAGTTACTTGCAGTCGTAGTTCAGGTTAGCCACTGAGTCAAAGCTGGCTTGCTGCAGTTAAACTCCACCACCCCCTTTGTTGATACCGATGCATATGTAGTTAGTTTTGATGTAAGTCTTGCTGGGTACATTTGTACTCACGTTTGCTTAATTTATGTTTTTGCAGAGAGACTTCAGTCTCGCTAGTAGTTCCACATGGACTTCGATGTTTAGCTTGTTACCTCAGCTATGATCTTGTACCCTTGGGAGGGTCTGGTAGATAGTCAGGCTCCTCGGCCTTCTTTTTTTTAGTTTCCTATACTCAGACAAGTTAAGCTTCCGCATGTGCTTGGTGCTTGTATGCTCTGTATGTTGGGTCATGAGACCCATGCTTTAATATCTCGCTCCTCGGAGCCTAATGAATAAATACTTGAGTCGTAGAGTTATGTTGTGATGCCATGTCGTATTTACACATATCGAGCATATTGTGTGTATGATTGAAATGCTTGGTATGTGTGGGATCCAACAATCTAGTTGTTTATCCTTGGCAGCCTCTCTTATGGGGAAATGTAGTCTAGTGCTTCCATGAGCCATAGTAGTCCGCTACAGCCCGGTTCACCGGAGTCCTGCTAGCCCAGCACTACTGCTCAGGACACTTGACTGGTCGGCATGTGTTTCACTTCGTTCCTGTGTCAGTCCCTTTGGGGAAATGTCACGCGGTGACATCCGGAGTCCTGCCTAGCCTGCTACAGCCCGGGTTCCCGGAGTCCTGTTAGCCCAGTGCTACAGCCCGGATTCACACGCTGCTGGCCGACATGCTCGATGTTGATTCATGTATGCCTGTCCCCGTAAGTTAGTGCCACTTTGGGTTCACGACTAGTCATGTCGGCCCGGGTTCTCTGTCATATGGATGCTAGCGACACTATCATATACGTGAGCCAAAAGGCGCAAACGGTCCCGGGCCATGGTAAGGCGACACCCGTGGGAATACCGTGCGTGAGGCCGCAAAGTGATATGAGGTGTTACAGGCTAGATCGGTGTGACTTAGAATTGGGGTCCTGACAGCTTTGGTATCAGAGCCTGACTGCCTGTAGGATTACCAAGCCATACCAGTCGATGTTGAGTCTAGAAATGCTTTAGTTATATAAGGGAATTGATTGTGGATGGGAACGTAAGGCTCTTTTTACTCCTTATCCTCATGCCCTTCTGCTCTGAGTCAACCTCTTCTTTTCTATGGGGGTTAAGAACTAGGCTTCTCTTCTATCTCTCAGGATGACATGTTACTAAATCGTAGTTGCCTAGGATTGTTGGGTTTAAGCCTCAGTTCAGTTCCAACTACTTCCATATGTTCATAGCTGGCCTCCGAACCTTGATATTGTGATGTTGAGTGGTTATGCCACCATTTTTGCAGGATGTCTCAAATCTTTTTGAGCATTTACAGCCGTTATGCTGTCCGAGTCATCCCAGGTCTCTACTTAGTCTGATGCATTTGCAAATCCTTTCTTTCCGTTCCTAATGTCCTTTTTGGTCAGAATAAGCACACTAATCGGTGAGTTGAGGTACTCTGTTGCCTCGACATATATGTTGGAGCTATTATTATGACCCTATGTGTTTTAGGGAGTCACCTAGTAATTTAGCAATGCTTTGTATTCCCAGTGTGATGATTCTGGCCGTCATTCTCGAAATCATCCCGTGATGCCACTTAGTTAGTAGGCATTCTATTTCTGGGTTCTTGAACCCAAGGTTCACTCTACTTAATTCATGTAGATAGTGTAGCTCGTTCCTTTAGGATATTAGTAACCTTGCGACAGTCCTCAAGGTCCATGGAATTTTCTTCTTCCAAATACCATGAACCATTAAGGTAGAAGTTATTTGAGCCAAAAGATCACAATCAGAGTACTCGTAAGGAGTTCTCCATTCATAATTGTGACTCTGCCAGTCCTACTTTTCTGCATGGATTATCTGGAAGAAATATGTTGAACTTGTTTGACATACTAAATATATGCATCCACAACTTAGAAAGTTATATGTTCCTTTGAGTTGTCCCTCTTTAGTTGTATTCCGACCTTCATCTATCAATTGATAGTCAAGAGTATGTGAGCATTCGTTCATCGGTGCCTATCGTTCTTGTGGTCCATCAAGCCATTCTAGTTCAGAATGACTAGGAGAAACAAACTCCAGAACCTCATCCATATCTAGGATTGGGTCAAAGCAATTGTATTCCGCAGATCAAAATGTCAATCCAGCTTTTTCTCTGTTCTACCTTGGAGTGTTACCATCTTTATGTCAAGAATGTCTTGAGAATTACACCACCTCTTATGAATTCTTGATGCAGTGATACTTCTCACCATCATCATTCATTCCTCGATCCTCGTGTTGTTGTAACCGGAATGCCGACAAGTGAATTGTGATGTGTGAAATCAATACTCCGAGCAACTCGTTGCTTGGTAGTAAATGGACAATATCCTCATTCTTAGCATGTTGGTTATTGAACTACCATTCTAAGATTGATCTTGCTACCTAGTCCATATTTCTTGGTGCACTCTTCGATCAATGAGTTAGGATTGTGTCAATCCCTCGCTCCCTTGATCATATCGCCTTGCCCTGATAAGCATGATTCTTCTCGAGCTTAGTAACATATCGGTGGTTCATGATTTTCTGAATATGTTCTCGGAAGTGTTACTAGGTTGTCACCTAACCGCTATGTTGAGTTCGTGATCAAGTTGGTTTTCTTGTAAGCCACTCTTTCTCCAAGAATCCGTTTTAGATACCTCTGGACTAATTGCTTAAGCTAAAACAACAACTTGGAGAGTTGGAAGAAAAAAGCTTAATCCACAGTTCACTCCAAAGGGGATATCTTGTGTGTGTGTGTTGACGAGAGATGATATCTTCATCAATTGTTCCTCGTGATTGGTTGTTGAATCTATCATCTTGTCCAAACCTTGATTTGAGTGTGGGCTATCGTCAAATCAAGTTAGAACCAACGATATTCATAATGTTGTCTTACTCGTGGTTGTTCCTCGAGCATACACCATTACATCCTTTGGTCTGACCAATACTATCAAATTGTTCACATAATGGTGGAATTCCAGTGATATGGAAATTCCGATGAGTTGTTGTTGAGCCCATCAGCAGCATCTTGTCTCCTCCATGATTCATGTTGAACATTGAGCTAGTGTTGGAACTTTTGTAAGCATTGCCTTCGTGTTCCGCTCATGAGGTATATGTTTGGGTGAAAGAAGTGACTTTCTCTAAGTTCACGTGCATTAGGTGTAAGTTGCCACCATGAATTTGAGAAAGGATTGTCTTGTTTCCCTTGGAATCATCCCAAATCATTCATGCATACGTGCGAAGTATTCTATGGTTTGGTAGATTAATTACCTCCACTCCATATGTGTTCCTAGCACACCAAGCCACTGATTGATTTGTTCAAGGAGAAGAAGTTCCTTTTTCAGAGCTAACCCGGGCTTAATCAAGGACTTCGTTATCCGCAATGATGGTTCCCCACCTGCACTCGGTAGTGTTTTATTGTAAGACTACTACGTGGTCATGCTTGTCTGGGACAGCATGTTCACATGTTTGTAGCAGAACCAGCTCATGTTTTGGAGCTTACCACCATAGTCCATTTCCTGAGAATCCTGCAACGTCATCTCGTCGACTTGTGTTGCAAACTTTCATTTTTCTCTCTAGACTTGATGAGTCTGGAATATCCTGACACCAACCAGATCTGAATCTCAGGCAGATATGATGGTTGGAACGTTTTCCAAGAACTATAAAATTGGTCTGTCTATAACCAGTAAAGTGGATGTCGTGGCCAACACACCTAGCCGGAAGACCTATTATTGTAGTATCTTGATTGAGGAAGTTGGCCACCTCCCCATAAGGATTTCGTAGGATTTACTCCAGAAGTTGTTCTTTATGAATCCTTTGTATTCCGAAGTCCGACCACTACTTGATGGCTATGTTGATGCTTTAAGAATGACCGTAGTAACCAGTACATCAAGGAGAACATTAGAAGTGGAGTGCTAAATGTCTCTCGGTCGATCATCCAGATTTCGTTTCCTTGGCCTCACTAAGGTGAAATCTGAGAAAGGGTTGTCTTTCTATGCATCTGCATTGTCCATCTCTATTCGTCAAGGTAGTAAGATGTGTTGCCAGGATCCTCGATACGGATGTTGGTAGAACCTTGATGAATATGGAAATGCTCAAGTTCTTGAGAGCACGCGCAAGAAAAATCATCCATTGCGTTGTCTTCAACCAGGTAGTCCGCATCATTCATTCTAGTTCGAGTATGCCATTTCTTCGAGCTCCTTCACACGATCGTTTGTGATTGCCTGAGGCTGGTATAAAGAGTTTCAATGATCTTTATATCAAAAGTAATTCTTTTTGCCACTTAAGGGAATGCTCTATGAGTCACCTTTCCCTAAGGTGTCCCATTATGGAATCATGGCAATTACCTCCTCACTACTTTGAAACCATGCACCATCCTACTCCAGCGTGGAATTGTTGCCTACCAATTTGAACCCTTGTCATCTATTACCTTCCATCTCTCTCGATGTGTGTTTTGCCTCTCAGCTCCAGAGATGTTACTATCTCTCATTCCATGAGTTGATCTTGTGGTCATTAAGATGATCCTAAGTTGCTCGAACCTCAGGAAGGTCGATTCTTCTTAAATTCTCCCTTTCTACTCGTTGTCATGTTGGATGTAGTTCTCAAAGCAAGACGTCGAGATCAAGGTGATGCAATGAATCAACATCCTCGAGAAAGACATCTGGATCGTGAAGATTGTGTTAGCTTGTGTCCCTCTGTCTTCTTACCTCACGACTTGAATCTCGGGACGAGATTCTTGTTTAGTAGGGGTGAGCTGTCACATCCCTAGCTTCTGGTGCTGCCTAGTGTTTGCATCTTGCTTGCATCATGTTTAAATTTCTGAAAGTTGAATTGGGGAAAGCTGAAAGCCTCAGAAATCATTTCAAAAAAATGATCAACATTAAAAATTGCTTCAAATAAACCCAAGAAAATGTTCCTGTTCAGCTATAAAAATATTGGCAAGAGGTAAAATTCAAACCAATATTTTTGGAGTCACAGAAATATTTATTTTGGGCATTTGAGTTAATCCAAAAATTATTTGCACTGGATTTATATAGGTGATATATTAACTATATGTCCAATAATTCTGATAATTGTTGAGGGGCTTTGGAATAATACATTTAGTCCCTGCAAAAATTGTCAGAAGCAGAAAAAATAGTTTGGTTCAAAAACCAAATTAAAACAAATGTCAGAAATAGAAAACAGGAACCAAAACACACAAAAAAAGGCAGAACCTCACATGTAGCTGACCTAGCGCCCAGTTGGCCCAGTACTGTTGGAGGCCCAACCCACCTGGCGACTTGCCAGTCGTCCTCAACCTCTGCCAGTAGGCAGAGGCGAAGGCGGGCACGGCGCGTGCTGAGGCCGCCACCTCCTCCCTGCCTGCCTCATGCCCCCGTGGCCTTCTCGCGACGCCCAGGAGACGTGGACGAAGCCCCGCACCTCCCTGCCTCTCCCTCTCTCTCTCTCTCACGCGCGCGCTTTCACCCCCTTTCCTGGATCTCTCTCTCATGCCCGACCGTGCCGCCGCCACCGACCAGCTCCACCATGGCCACAGCCACTCCCTCGCTCCCTCTCCGCGTCCCCGAGCTCCGCCACGACCCTGTGGAGCAGCACACCCGACGCACGCGACCAGAAGAGGCCCCAGTCGACCGGAGCATCGTCGTCTTCACCTCCGGTGCCCGGAGATCGACTACGTCAATTCGCCTCATCCAGAGCGTCCCCGAGGCCTCTAACCTACCCTGCCGCATCACCGTGAGCTCCTCTTTCTCCTTCCCCTAACCACGTTGCTCTGCTCGTCCCCTAGCTAGCGCTGCTGCCGTGGCCGAGCTTCCCTTGTCACTGGCCATGTCGCCGCCGCCGCTTTAGCCACCGCAGCTCGCTCCCGAGCGAGTCACCGCACTCAGGGCACTCCTCGGGGGCCTCCCAGCCCCTCAGCTGGCCTCCTAGCGCACCGCATCCCTACGCCCGCTCAAACCCGAACTCCGGCCACCGCCGCAAGCTCTGTTCCGGCGAGCTCCGACCATCCCAGCTGCTGCTGCTTGCTGGAATGCATGCGGGCGAGTCCCAGCTCCACGTAGATGCCCTCCGCCGGCCATTTGGTCACTCGAGGAGGAATCCCGAGCCCTCCGCCATCTCGGTCTTCGCCGGCGATGAGCCGCGGGTCAACTCCGGTGAGTTGACCCGGGGGTTTGACCCCGTCTAACCAGGGTTAGACCACCCTGGGTCACTGGCGCGTGGGGCCAGCCCTGCTAATTAACCTAGGTTAGTGTTAATTTTTTTTAGTTAGTCTAATTAGCCTCTGACATGAGGACCAGGCCTCAACTAAACTAGATTAGGTTTAGTTTAATTTTAATTAACCTTGTTGGTTAACTGTGACACTAACCAGTGGGTCCTACTGGTCAGGTTTGACCTGGACCGGGTCTGTTGACCTGCTGAGGTCAGCATGACACAATGCTGATGTAGTAATAGGTTTTTCTGGATTTATTCTTACTCAGGAAATTCCAGAAAATAGTATAAACTTCTAAAATCCATAGTAAATCAACCGTAACTCCAAATTAAATAAATTATATATGAAATATTATCAGAAAAATTCAAGGAATCCAACTGTACCATTTTCATGCATGTTTGAGCAAGTTAACCTCGCTGTTTAGGATGAAACATGATTAGGGCAAATTTCATAATAGGTTTGGAGTTGGAATTTGATGTAGTTTTGAATTCCACTTCAATTAAAATGACTTTCTGTTGCATTAGCCCAAATCACAGCATATTGCCATGTCATGATCATGCATCATATTGTTGCATTGCATTGATTGTATTCTTTCTGTGTTTGCTGGTGATT
>NC_041388.1:304589158-304657938 GCF_002162155.2 Triticum dicoccoides | reverse complement strand
GATTGATCGATGACACCGATGAAGAACTATATTATCTTCAGAAGTGCCAGGCAAGCAAAACCCCCTTGTTCATTCTGATATAATCCCAGTCTCTCGCTCCTGCTCTCTTTTACTGCATTAGGACAACAACGTTTCAACTGTTACATGCTGTGGTAGCTGAACCCCTTTTCCTCTGCATGACCCGTCATTGCCACAGTAAATAGATGAAACCCACTAGCATGAGTAGGAGTTGCTTGAGCCCTGATGTGCCTACTCATTTATGCTTGATTGTCATGCCTGCTGCTGCTTAGAGTTGAGTCAGGTCAGATTCATCAGGAATGAATTGGAATGGTGTTGAACATGTCCTACTGTGTGTGAGCTAAGTGTGTGAACACGATTTGGTAAAGGTAGCGGTGAGAGGCCATGTAGGAGTACATGGTGGGTTGTCTCATTGTAGCCGTCCTCAGGAACTGAGTTCTGTGTTTGTGATCCATGAACAGTTACTACCACACATTGGGTTCCGGTAACTCGGCCCCTCTCAGCTTATTAATCAACTCGATCTCTGTCCAGGAGTTGCAACTAGTTTCTGGTGTTTGTAGGTTGTGTTAGTAGTCTACCAAGTGGCACCCGGTACAGGTGGGCTTGGGACAGACTAGGCATAGTGGCACGGTGTACCAAGTGGCACCCGGATGGTGGGCTTGGGAACCATGCACACATTGTTTGGGGCCATGAGCGACACCCCGGCCGGATCTCCTTGCGGATGGAACCCGAATAGGCGATAAACCTGGACTAGAGACTTGTTGGTTAGTCAGGTCGTGGCCGACTCCCTCGCCCGGCTTCCGCTTGAAGGTTGCCGAGGTACATGACGTGTATAGGGCGATAAGTGGCGAGAGCGTGTGTGAAGAAGTACACCCCTGCAGGGTTATCATTATCTATTCGAATAGCCGGATTCCTCGGATATGGAAACTTGGACCCCTTGCATAGTTCATAGACAAGTGAAAGTGGATACTCTAAAACTCACAAGATAAGCGTGAGTTCTATGGATGGCGTTCTCGCAGGGAGATGGGAGTGGATCCATAGTGGTGTATTGGTATGGTGAATTTGTGGACTCGTGTGCGCCACCTCAAAAGAGTTACTTGCAGTCGTAGTTCAGGCTAGCCACTGAGTCAAAGCTGGCTTGCTGCAGTTAAACTCCACCACCCCCTTTGTTGATACCGATGCATATGTAGTTAGTTTTGATGTAAGTCTTGCTGGGTACATTTGTACTCACATTTGCTTAATTTACGTTTTTGCAGAGAGACTTCAGTCTTGCTAGTAGTTCCACATGGACTTTGATGTTTAGCTTGTTACCTCAGCTACGATCTTGTACCCTTGGGAGGGTCTGGTAGATAGTCAGGCTCCTCGGCCTTCTTTTTTTTAGTTTCCTGTACTCAGACAAGTTAAGCTTTCGCATGTGCTTGGTGCTTGTATGCTCTGTATGTTGGGTCATGAGACCCATGCTTGTAATATCTCGCTCCTCGGAGCCTAATGAATAAATACTTGAGTCGTAGAGTTATGTTGTGATGCCATGTTGAATTTACACATATCGAGCATATTGTGTGTATGATTGAAATGCTTGGTATGTGTGGGATCCAACAATCTAGTTGTTTATCCTTGGCAGCCTCTCTTATGGGGAAATGTAGTCTAGTGCTTCCATGAGCCATAGTAGTCCGCTACAGCCCGGTTCACCGGAGTCCTGCTAGCCCAGCACTACTGCTCAGGACACTTGACTGGTCGGCATGTGTTTCACTTCGTTCCTGTGTCAGTCCCTTTGGGGAAATGTCACGCGGTGACATCCGGAGTCCTGCCTAGCCTGCTACAGCCCGGGTTCCCGGAGTCCTGTTAGCCCAGTGCTACAGCCCGGATTCACACGCTGCTGGCCGACATGCTCGATGTTGATTCATGTATGCCTGTCCCCGTAAGTTAGTGCCACTTTGGGTTCACGACTAGTCATGTCGGCCCGGGTTCTCTCTCATATGGATGCTAGCGACACTATCATATACGTGAGCCAAAAGGCGCAAACGGTCCCGGGCCATGGTAAGGCGACACCCGTGGGAATACCGTGCGTGAGGCCGCAAAGTGATATGAGGTGTTACAGGCTAGATCGGTGTGACTTAGAATCGGGGTCCTGACAGCCGCCCCGATCCAAACCGCCGCCATCGATTTATTCACCCCGAGCCGGTAAAACTGATAAAACTGCCCCGGTTTTCTTTAGTTAGTTTGGTTTTTATTTCTTTCAACGGTTTAGTTATTTCGCGAGCGTTCATTAGTTAGGGTTCTGTAGTGAACAGTTTTTGTTCATTAGCGTTCGGTAGCGAATGTTCGCCCGGTATTTTTCTTTTTCTTTTTAATTCTGTCAAGGGACCTATCCGTGAATTTATTTTTTTACATATTAGCCCCTAGTTTTCAAACGACCGCAACTTTTTACTCATTTGTCCAAATCCAACGAAACCAACGCTCACATCTTCGTTATGATCTCCTCTATCCAGTAAAACAACTCAAACATGTTTTTGAAAGTTTAAAATTTGAATTAGACCAGATTTGAATTCAAACTTCGTTTGATCATAACTTGAGTTTCGTAACTCCGTTTGTGTTGATTCTTTTTGCAAATCGAAGCTCTTGGCCTAAACATTCTGATAAGGCCAAATTGACATAATTTTGGTACTGTTAGAAATTGTCTTATGTTGCAAGAGTTATTTTCTTGGTTTTGATGTTTTCTGAATCGTTTTCTTCGTTCTTCCCTATCTTCTGAGTGATTGCTTATGCGTGGTTACTATTGCTTGCTTATGATAGATTGACCGGAGTGTGACGAGTAGAACTATCAAGAATTTTGAGTGTGAAGCATCTTCATCAACATTCCAGGCAAGTTCACACTTTGATCATAATCCTTTCATACCCAGTTTTTATGCAGTAGTTTCAACCTCAAACATTGCATGAGTAGGATTGATAACATGTGGGTATTGGGAAGTAGTTGATGAGGTAGGAACCTATTGCCCTACATTCAAACCTTGGGAGTTACTATTACGTTATGCTTATACTGCTATGCTATGCTCGTAGACGTGGATTGGGTTTGAGAGTATTCATGATAGATGTGAGATTGTTAATTAATGGTTTACTTAAGGTGGCAACTTTAACACACGTCTGGGTGGATTGAGGCACCTGGGTATTCCAGCGATTGCCTGTTTTTTTATGGACCGCCACCCAGGCTCAAAGGGATCATGAGATTGTTCATACTAGAAACTTCCGTGTGCAGCCACAAGCTACTATGGGCTCTAGCATAGTTGACTAAGTCATGCGAACTCTTACAGTGGTAGACTAGCAGATGTAGGGGATGTAGGTGGTACGGTCTACCCGTTCGTAAGGTGCTAGCACTTCTGAAAGACTATGTCTCGGTCATCCGTTTCTCAAACATCATGTAGTGCGAGAATCCCAATGGAGGAGATCGAGTCTTGTGGGGAAAAGTGTGCAAACCTCTGCAGAGTCTATAAACTAATCATGGTTAGTCGTGTCCCCGGTTATGGACAACTTGAGTATCTAGTACTTGGATTATCATGTGAATCTCATCATGTGACTTTAATTAATTTTTTTTGGGTTTTAATGATGATACTTAATTGGGATTGAGAGGGTGTCTACACTCTCAATGTTTAACAACCACCATGATAGTTAAATAAAATTTATTCCTTTGCAGTAGGGAAAATTGGCTTTTCGCAAAAACCAATTAACCATAGAGATTTTCCACCAGCCATATATGCATGTAGTGATAGCCTTTGTTCATCATTTCTCTATGGTGTGAATTTGCCAGTACATTCAATGTACTCGAGGATTAAGTGATACATTAGGGTTATGACTTCTACACTCAACTTTGCCGTTGGTGTTGATGGGAATCCACAACCTTGTTACTTCCGCTATTTTGGATTGAGGTAATAGTTTTTTACGTTACTTTATACATGTGATTTACCTCTGTTATAAATCCTCGAGTATTGTGTGTGTCAGCATACCGATCCAGGGATGACACTTAAGCACAGAGACTTGACCGTCTGAGGTCAGATCGCTACAATATGCAAGGGATGACGAAAACGATTCCCGAGCTCTTTGCGATGCTGAAATCGGCGAAGGTAGAAATCAAGAAAAAGCATCAAGTGTTGATGGTTGACAAAACCGCTAGTTTCAAGAAAAAGGGCAAAGGAAAATAAAGGGAACTTTAAGAAGAATGACAAGCAAGTTTCCACTCCAGTGAAGAAGCCCAAAGCTAGATCTAAGCCTGAATCTGAGTGCTTCTACTGCAAAGGGGAATGGTCACTGGAAGCGGAACTACCCCAAATACTTGGCAGATAAGAAGGATGGCAAAGTGAACAAATGTATATTTGATATACATGTTATTGGCGTGTATTTTACTAGTGTTCATAGTAACCCCAGGGTATTTGATACCGGTTCAGTTGCTAAGATTAGTAACTCAAAACAGGAGTTGCAAAATGAATAAAGACTAGTTAAGGCAAGGTGACGATGTGTGTTGGAAGTGATTCCAAGGTTGATCAGATCACCATCGCACACTCCCTCTACCTTCGAGATTAGTGTTGGACCTAAATAAATGTTATTTGGTGTTTGCGTTAAGCATGAGCATGATTGGATCATGTTTATTGTGATACGGTTATTCATTTAAGTGAGAGAATAATGGTTCCTCTGTTTACATGAATAAAACCTTCTATGGTCATACACCCAATGTAAATGGTTTATTGAATCTCGATCGTAGTGATACACATATTCATAATATTGATGCCAAAAGATACAAAGTTGATAATGATAGTGTAACATATTTGTGGCACTGCCATTTAGGTCATATTGGTGTAAAGCGCATGAAGAAACTCCATGCAGATGGGCTTTTGGAATCAGTTGATTATGAATCATTTGATACTTGCGAACCATGCCTCATGGGCAAGATGACTAAAACTCCGTTCTCCGGAACAATGGAGCGAGCCAATAAATTATTGGAAATAATACATATCGATGTATGCGGTCCAATGAGTGTTGAGGCACGCGGCGGGTATCGTTATTTTCTGACCTTCACAGATGATTTGAGCAGATATGGGTATATCTACTTAATGAAACACAAGTCTGAAACATTTGAAAAGTTCAAAATTTCAGAGTGAAGTGGAGAATCATCGTAACAAGAAAATAAAGTTTCTACGATCTGATCGCGGAGGCGAATATTTGAGTTACGAGTTTGGCCTTGATTTAAAAAAATGTGGAATAGTTTCACAACTCGTGCCACCTGGAACACCACAGCGTAATGGTGTGTATGAACGTTGTAATCGTACTTTGTTAGATATGGTGCAATCTATGATGTCTCTTACTGATTTACCACTGTAGTTTTGGGGTTACGCATTAGAGATAGCTGCATTCACGTTAAATAGGGCACCATCTAAATCCGTTGAGATGACACCGTATGAACTGTGGTTTGGCAAGAAACCTAAGCTATCGTTTCTTAAAGTTTGGGGTTGTGATGCTTATGTGAAAAAGTTTCAAACTGATAAGCTCGAATCCAAATCGGAGAAGTGCGTATTCATAGGATACCCAAAAGAAACTATTGGGTACACCTTCTATCACAGATCCAAAGGCAAGATTTTTGTTGCTAAGAATGGATCCTTTCTAGAGAAGGAGTTTCTCTCAAAAGAAGTGAATAGGAGGAAAGTAGGACTTGATGAGGTAATTGTACCTTCTCTCAAATTGGAAAGTAGCTCATCATAGAAAATCATTCCCGTGATGCCTACACCAACTGGAGATGAAGCTAATGATAATGATCATGAAACTTCAGATAAAGTTACTACCGAACCTCGTAGGTCAACCAGAGTACGTTCTGCACTAGAGTAGTACGGTAATCCTATTCTAGAAGTCATGTTACTAGACCATGACGAACCTACGAACTATGACAGCCTATTTGGTAAACACTTGGGCAAGGGAATGGGAGTTTGCACAAGGGTGTTTATGAAGGGATTAGGCATGGGAAGTAGATTTTTACTCCCATTCCCTTGTTTGGCATATGATGGGAATTGGTGTGGGATAAAACTCTCCTCACGAATTAACAGGGTACCCCTGGGAAGAAATTGGTGGGAATTGGCTTCCCCAACTCCCAGTCCCCTTCCCACTTAAACTCCCATTCCCTCTAATCAAACAGTGGATTTTTAATCTCCTTACCCCTCAACTCCATTCCCCATCTCTAATTCCCCTGAACCAAACACGCTGAGGAAGCGATGATGAGCCCAAATTCCACAAAATGGCTTGAGGCCATGAAATCTGAGATGGGATCCATGTATGAGAACAAAGTATCACTACAAAAAAAGACACATCTGTGACATTTTGGGTCGAATGAAAAAAAATTATGTCATACTTATGACACTTCTATGATGATAATTGTGACAAAACCTGGTATCATCATAGATGTGGTGGGGTCCTACATCTATGACAAAAAATCATGACAGAAAATGGGCTTTTCGTCCTGGGCGGGCCGGAGACGCAGCTGCATGACATTCTTGGTGCCGTCCATGACAAAAAAAACTATGGTAGAAGCGAGGGCGAGGAAAATATCAGGGTGTTCCCGGTTACGGTGAGTGGTCGGGGCCGAGCGATGCGCGTTTCTCTCGTACACGCACGCGCGTGGGTGCGAGGCGTTGGGCTCTAACTGAACCCGAGCGAGGCGTTGGGCTCTAACTGAACCCGAGCGAGGCGTTGGGCTCTAACTGAACCCGAGCGATTGCACTGCAGGTTACGCGTTATTGAACCCGACCGATCGATCGATGGCTGTTAACTGAACCCGATCGAGCGATTCCTTCGCTACTGCTGCTAACTGAAGTCGATCGATGCTACCTCTAGATGAATAGTGAGCGTTGCTGGGGGGTTTGGATGAACAGTTCCCGATGGGGGTGGATGAACAGGACCCCGTGGTGTTGCCTCTGGATGAACAGGACCCCGATCGATCGAGTCGGTTGGGGCTGGATGAACAGGACCCCATGGAGGGCAGGATGAACAGGACCACCCCATGAAGGGCTAGATGAGCAGTAGACAATGGAGGGATGGATGAACAGTAGGCCGTGGAGGGGTGGTTGAACAGGAGCCCGTGGAGAGGGCTAGTTGAACAGTAGCCGATGGAGTAGCGCGCGGTGGAGGCTGGATGAACAGGAGCCCGTGGATGAATAGTCGCAGGTGGAAGCTGGAGGAGGTCGACAATGGATGAACAATAGCCCGTGAAGGCTGGAGAGGGTTGACGGTGGAGATGAACAGTATACAGTGGAGTCCCGTTTTGTGGTACGCCACACCCCTCCCGATGAATAGGACCCCCGTTTCGACCGTAGCGCGCCAACATAAGTCCGTTTCCTCCGTTTTGCGGTACGCCACACCCCTCCCGATCAATAGGACCCCCATTTCGACCGTAGGAGGTCTGTTTCCTCCGTTTTGCGGTACGCCAGACCCCTCCTGATGAATATGATCCCGTTTCGAATGTGGCCGGTCGAACACAAGGCCGATTCCTCCGTTCCGCGGTACGCCAGGCCTCGTTTCCATCGGTTGTTCTGTCCAAGCCCTCCCGATGAACACGACGATGCATTCCATTCCGACCCAGCCGGTTGGCTCCCCATGAACACGACGGTAATGCAGTTTCTCCGTTTCGACCCAGCCATGTACACGAGCCCTGGCCGTACGTATGCGCGAGTAGGCGTTCTAGACCCTGCCTGTATGTATGTACGTGGCCGTATTTTCTTTCTTGCACACTGGCCGCTGTACGTACGTGTACATGCTACATGCGCACCTCTACTACGACACGTGTGCGCCTCTACATCGACCAGTATGTACATACACGTTCGCGACTAGAATGACAACGCTACGTACGCTTCAACCAGGTGGGTCCTGACTGTCAGGCACTTCCTTGCGTGCGAAGATGTAGCTGGTGGGTCCCAGCAGTCAGGGGGGCGAATCGTTTTTTTTTTGCCTGGACGCACTTCCTTGCATGCGAAGATGTAGCTGGTAGGTCCCAACAGTCAGGGGGAAATGTTTTTTTCGTGAAATACAATTGCTCGTCCGGTGGGTCCCTGCTGTCAGGTGGAGGAATAATTATTTTGCGCGTAATAAGGAGGCACTTCCTTGCGGCTGTCGTGGACCCAGCTGTCAGCCTCTCCACGTATAATATTCTTCTGATGGAAGTCGTTCCTTGACCACGCCGCGCCGAGAGCACCGGGGCGGTGGACGACAGCGAGGCCTGGGAAGGGACGACACGGAGCCAGGGAAGACGCGGCAGTGGATGCCCACGCGGAGAGGAGTGTGAGGGTTCAGTGGTTCGGCTGCGGTGTGAGGCTGTCGTCACCGTAGAATAACAGGGGGTGTGGGTGAGTGGAGGGATGACCTGGCCAGCGGCGGGAGTAGTAGGGGGTGAGGCCTGCGCAGCAACATAGCTGGCCACGGGAGGCAGGAGCAGGCGGCACGACCGATGCTACTTTGGGCGGCTGGAGCAAGAAGACCAAAGGTTGAAGAAGCACGACGGTCGTTGGATGGACATCATACGTCGTTCATATTGACTAAGTTGACAAAGCCCTTGGTACGCGTCAACTTAGTAGGCCCACAGGTCAGCTTCCGAAATGGTGCGCCCCAGATGTCAGGGGAGGAATCATTTTTTGGGCGGGTGAAGCTAGAATATCTGATGTTGAAGGAGAAGCACGGCATTCGTTGGATGGACATCCAACGGCCATGCGAAACAAAAAACATGCAATAAACAGGAACTGGCACTGGGCACTGGATCAATATGTTAGTCCCAAAAATAATATAAAAAGTTGCCAAAAGTATATGAAAGTTGTAGAATATTGTCATGGAACAATCAAAAATTATAGATACGACGGAGAAGTATCAGCATCCCCAAGCTTAATTCCTGCTCGTCCTCGAGTAAGTAAATGATAAAAAAATTGATGTGGAATGCTACCTAGCATAATCTTGATCATATGTCTAATCATGGCATGAATATTAAGACACGAGTGATTCAAAGCAATAGTCTATCCTTTGATATAAAAATAATAATACTTCAAGCATACCAACCAAGCAATTATGTCTTATTGAAATAACATAGCCAAAGAAAGCTCATCCCTACAAAATCATATAGTCTGGCTATGCTCCATCTTCACCACACAAAATATTCACATCATGCACAACCCCGATGACAAGCCAAGCAATTGTTTCATACTTTTGACGTTCTCAAACCTTTTCAACTTTCACGCAATACATGAGCGTGAGCCATGGACATAGCACTATAGGTGGAATAGAATAATGATGGGGGTTATGTGGAGAAGACAAAAAAGGATAAAGTCTCACATCAACGAGGATAATCAATGGGCTATGGAGATGCTCATCGATTGATGTTAATGCAAGGAGTAGTGATTGCCATGCAACGGATGCACTAGAGCTATAAATGTATGAAAGCTCAACAAAAGAAACTAGTGGGTGTGCATCCAACTTGCTTGCTCACGAAGACCTAGGGCACCTGAGGAGGCCCATTGTTGGAATATACAAGCCAAGTTCTATAATGAAAATTCCCACTAGTATATGAAAGTGATAACTGAAGAGACTCTCTATATGAAGAACATGGTGCCGCTTTGAAGCACAAGTGTGGAAAAAAGGAATAGTAGCATTGCCCCTTTTTATTTATATTTTTTTATTTGGCCTTTCTCTTTTTTTTGCCTTTCTTTTTTTTCTTTTATTTGGCCTTTTTTGGCCTTTCCTTTTTTTGGGACAATGCTCTATTAATGATGATCATCACACTTCTATTTATTTACAACTCGATACTAGAACAAAGATATGACTCTATATGAATGCCTCCGGCGGTGTACCGGGATGTGCAATGACCTAGCGTAGCAATGACATCAAAAAACGAACAAGCCATGAAAACATCATGCTAGCTATCTTACGATCATGCAAAGCAATATGACAATAAATGCTCAAGTCATGTATGTGATGATGATGGAAGTTGCATGGCAATATATCTTGGAATGGCTATGGAAATGCCATGATAGGTAGGTATGGTGGCCGTTTTGAGGAAGATATAAGGAGATTTATGTGTGATAGAGCGTATCGTATCATAGGGTTTGGATGCACCGGCGAAGTTTACACCAACTCTCGAGGTGAGAAAGGGCAATGCACGGTACCGAAGAGGCTAGCAATGATGGAAGGGTGAGAGTGCGTATAATCCATGGACTCAACATTAGTCATAAAGAACTCACATACTTATTGCAAAAATCTATTAGTCATTCAAACAAAGTACTACGCGCATGCTCCTAGGGGGATAGATTGGTAGGAAAAGACCATCGCTCGTCCCCGACCGCCACTCATAAGGAAGACAATCAATAAACACCTCATGCTCCGACTTTGTTACATAACGGTTCACCATACGTGCATGCTACGGGACTTGCAAACCTCAACACAAGTATTTCTCAATTTCACAATTACTCGACTAGCATGACTCTAATATCACCATCTTTATATCACAAAACTATTGCAAGGAATCAAACATATCATATTCAGCGATCTACAAGTTTATGTAGGGTTTTATGACTAACCATGTGAATGACCAGTTCCTATCATCTCTCTAAATAGATATAAGTGAAGCACGAGAGTTTAATTCTTTCTACAAAAGATATGCTCGTGCTCTAACAAATATAAGTGAAGCAAAAGAGCATTCTACAAATGGCGGTTGTCTATGTAAAGAGAAACAGGCAATCCAAACTTCAAATGATATAAGTGAAGCACATGAAGCATTCTATAAGCCATACTCAAAATATATAAGTGAAGTGCAATGAGCATTCTATAAATCAACCAAGGACTATCTCATACCAGCATGGTTCATAAAAGAAAAATGAAAACTAAATGCAAAAGATGCTCCAAGATTGCACATATCGCATGAACGAAACGAATCCGAAAACATACCGATACTTGTTGAAGAAAGAGGGGATGCCTTCCCAGCATCCCCAAGCTTAGATGCTTGAGTCTCCTTGAATATTTACTTGGGGTGCCTCGGGCATCCCCAAGCTTGAGCTCTTGCCTCTCTTCCTTCTTCTCACATTGAAACCTTCTCGATCATCAAACACGTCATCCACAAAAAACTTCAACAGAAAACTCGGTAAGATCCGTTAGTATAATAAAGCAAATCACTACTGTAGGTACTGTTGCAAACCAATTCATATTTTGTTTTTGCATTGTGTCTACTGTAATATAAATTTTTCATGGCTTAATCCATTGATATAAATTGATAGTTTCATCAAAACAAGCAAACTATGCATCAAAAACAGAATCTGTCTAAAACAGAACAGTCTGTAACAATCTGAACATTCACCATACTTCTGATACTTGAAAAATTCTGCAAAAATTAGGAAACATAAACAATTTGTATAGGAAGACAGTGCAAGAAGAATCAGAACCATTTGACGTTCCATCTAAAAATGTAAAATCGCGCACTACAGCCAAAGTTTCTGTCCTGCACCGTACAAACCATCAAGCAAATGTAAACATCCTAAAGGCAAACCTTGGCACCTTATTTTTATTTCTAAACTTTATAAAAGCACACAACAGAAACAAATGACTCTCTAAAACTTCCGGGTTGTCTCCCTGGCAGCGCTTTCTTTAAAGCCATTAAGCTAGGAATATAGTGCTCAAGTAATGAATCCACCCGGATCCCAAGGTATATCAAAGCCAATTTGAATCAACAATGATTTGTAATTTAGTAGTGAGCACAAAGCAACATATATCAAGCAACAATGAAGTCTAACTCTCTTCCTATGCATCGGCATGTCATAAAAGAACAATTCATGCACACAAAGTAAAGGTCAATGCATAGTATAAATAGTTTCTTGCAATTTTATCGTGTTGGAGACATAGAGAGGTGGAGATATAGTTCCTCTCTCATAATAATTGCAAGTAGGAGCAGCAAGCACATGCATATTATATCTATAAAAATCATCATGTGCAACGGTAAAAGGCAACCCATCAATGTAATCCTTAATAAGTGCAAACTTCTCCGATATAGTGTAGTTTGGAGAATTCAAAAAGATAATAGGACTATCATGCATGGGTGCAATAGCAACAATTTCATGTTTAACATAAGGAACTATAGCAAGTTCATCTCCATAAGCATAATTCATATTGGCATCTTGGCCACAAGCATAGCAAGCATCATCAAAAAGGGATATTTCAAAAGAATCAACGGGATCATAATAGTCATTATAGCAATCATCCTTCGGTAAGCACGAAGGGGAATTAAACAATGTATGATTTGAAGAGTTACTCTCATTAGAAGGTGGGGACGGGTGATCAATCCGCTCTTCCTCCTTTTGTTCTTCGCTCTCCTCATCATCTTTTTCATCCAATGGGCTCACATTTTCATTAATTTCTTCTTCCATAGACTCCTGCAAAATATTAGTCTCTTCTTGGACAGCGAAGTATTCCTCAATATATTGTTTAACATAGGTATTAGAAGCATAATTATCATAGCAAAATTTAAGTATAGCAAAATTTTCAGATTTGTGAAAAGTAGCATCATACTTTTAAATCAAAGAAGCAATTTCATAAGCACCCTCAAAAGCAACAAATTCTTCAATTTGTTGAACATCATAGTAACTACAAACACCTTTAGCATAAGAAGATAAGATTTCATTATCAATAAACTCAGATTGGTAGGGAAGGTGTTTCTTAGGGTTTTCAGAACAACAAGTAAAATCATATAATTCACATAAATTCCATGCATAGCATTGCAAACGTTGAATTTGACTCCATAATAATTTCCCTTTTTCAGATATACGGTGTCGCACATAACAAGCATGCTCATCTAAATATTTGCCCTCAACTAAGCTAGTTGGGGTTTCGGCACGGGCACAAAGGGATCGAAGATGATCCAAGTAAAAAGCTTCAGCAGTGTGATAGATTTTGAGTGGTTCTTCAACCATTGGTTCAGTAGGTACAACTAATGTTTTTGGTATTTTGTGTTTCCTACCCATGACTAAAGATAGAAAACAACTAATAACAGCAAATAAAAATTACTTAGTGATAAAGCAAACAAGCACGCATGAGAATATTCACCCCACGCTATTGCTCCCCGGCAACGGCGCTAGAAAAAGGTCTTGATAACCCTCAAGTATAGGGGATCGCAACAGTTTTCGATAAGTAAGAGTGTCGAACCCAACGAGGAGCTAAAGGTAGAACAAATATTCCCTCAAGTTCTATCGACCACCGATACAACTCTACGCACGCTTGACATTCGCTTTACCTAGAACAAGTATGAAGTTAGAAGTACATTATAGGTGTTGTTGGATAGGTTTGCAAGATAATAAAGAGTACGTAAATAAAAAGTAGGGGCTGTTTAGATAAAGAAACAATAAAGTAAATATAGCAAGTGTGGAAAAGTGGTGGTAGGAGTTGCGGAATTGCCCCTAAGCAATTGACTACTTTACTAGACCGATAGCAAGTATTATGTGGGAGAGGCCACTGCTAGCATGTCATCCCTGACTTGGAATTCTATGCACTTATGATTGGAACTATTAGCAAGCATCCGCAACTACTAATGTTCATTAAGGTAAAACCCAACCATAGCATTAAGGTATATTGGTCCCCCTTCAATCCCGTATGCATCAATTTCTATGCTAGGTTGAAGCTTCTGTCACTCTTGCCCTCCAATACATAGTCCTATCAACATACAACTAACCCTAGGGTGTGATCCACGCGCGCAATCATATGATGGGCACCAAAGGACAGCAACATAACCACAAGCAAATTAAATCAATCATAGCAATTCATCAACCACCGATAGGACAACGAAAATCTACTCAGACATCATAGGATCGCAACACATCATTGGATAATAATATGAATCATAAAGCACCATGTTCAAGTAGAGGGTACAGCGGGTTGCGGGAGAGTGGACCGCTGTAGATAGAGGGGGGAAGGTGATGGAGATATTGGTGAAGATGGTGGAGGTGTTGGAGTAGATCGCGGTGATGATGATGATGGCCACGGCAGCGTTCCGGCGCCACTGGAAGAGAAGGGGAGAGGGGGCCCCTTCGTCTTCTTCTTCCTTGACCTCCTCCCTAGATGGGAGAAGGGTTTCCCCTCTGGTCCTTGGCCTCCATGGCATGGGAGGGGCGAGAGCCCCTCCGAGATTGGATCTGTCTCTCTGTCTCTCTCTGTTTCTGCGTTCTCGGATTCTTCCCTTTCACCGTTTCTTATATTCCCGGAGATCCGTAACTTCGATTGGGCTGAAATTTTGACACGATCTCTATCCGGAAATTAGCTTTCTTGCGGAGAAAGAAGGGCATCAACCGCCTTACGGGGTGGCCACGAGGGTCAGGGGCGCGCCTGACACCCTGGGGGGCGCCCCCCTACCTCGTGGGCCCCTCGAGCATCGTCTCGCATGGATTCTTCTTCCCAAAAATCATATATATTCCAAAAAAATCTCCGTCAGTTTTTATTCCGTTTGGACTCTGTTTGATATGGATATTCTGCGAAACAAAAAACATGCAACAAACAGGAACTGGCACTGGGCACTGGATCAATATGTTAGTCCCAAAAATAATATAAAAAGTTGCCAAAAGTATATGAAAGTTGTAGAATATTGGCATGGAACAATCAAAAATTATAGATATGACGGAGATGTATCAGGCCACTGCTGCTAGAACCGTGCATTGACTATAAGTTGACAAAGCCTTGCATATGTGTCAACTCTCTTTTTTTAGGGGACGTGTCAACTTAGTAAGGCCACAAGTGTGTGGCGGAGAACTTATAGCCCATTTGAGATTTGTAAGAATGTGCAGCCAATTTCTAAATTCTAATGGAATTTACTACAACCCATTTACAGTTTGTTAAAAGTACAGCCCATTTCAACCAACCGTTCAAAACAGAATTCAATAAAATTTCCCATATTTTGATGGGTATTTTTATCCCGAAATTTCTAGTCAGATTAAATACAATTTCAATATAAATTTATATTACGTAAAAATCCAACGAAACATTGCGCTCGCAACAATTAATGAAATTAAATTTTCAATATCCAAAAATAATATTTTATAAAGTAATTACGTGTTTGGTGCATTTTTTATAGTTACTGCCCAATTTTTATAATTACATCCCATTTATTATTTCTTAAAGCCCATTTTCTTGTTAAGCCTAATGCATCCCTCCTAGGAAAGATTTGCAGCCCAGTGAGGTGGAGAATAACAACTTGACCTTGCCTGGGTATTCCTAAAAAAGTATAGTTGGGCTAGCCATTTTTAGCTTGAAAAAAATTAAGATCTGGGCTGGATATCTGGCCTGGGCTAGACGGGCCACAGCCCGCCCAGTTAATAGTTGCAGCGATGTTTTTGTTGTTGTTCAGAGGAGAAAAAATTAATATCTGGGCTAAACATCGCTCAAGAAAAACTCTGCAGTGCTCACACCTCAAAAACACAAATATTGCTCGAGCTGTTTGGTCCCAGCTGTCGGCCGCTTCTTGTGCAATTCTCTCGTTTATTGACTACATAGGTTGACAATGGTGTGGGACCGTGATGTCAGGAACCCAGGAGGAAGAAAAAAAAATTATAGTTTTATATACTAATAAGGAGGCACTTGCGTACGTGCGGCTATGGCCCTGGTGGGTCCCCACTGTCATCCTCTCCAAGTAAAATCATCTCCTCATCCTCATGTCCGTTGACCATGTTGACAATGCGAGACGGCGGCGCCACGACGAGCGCAACAACTCGAAGGACGACAGAGAGGGCCTCGCGGGCCCTACGGATGGTCAGATACAGCGCCCGCTGCTCATTCGGGAAGCCAGGATCATAGGGCCACATGTCCGCGACGGCATTGTCGTTCGCTTGTTCACCGGTGCTCGTTGAGGAGATGGAGGTTGCAATGCATGTCCTCCCGTGCTGGTAGCTCTTCCGCCATTAGGGCGTCGAAGTGCGGTCGCATGTACTCTATGGTGAACACGACATGAACCGGCTTGGACAGTGGTGCCGGTTCCTGGTTGGAAGCTACGTCCATCGTCTGATTGTCGTCGCTCCGCTCGGCGAGGTAGCTGGCGAGCCAGCATGTCCGGCTGCTGGAACTGATGAAGCTATGTACCTAGGGTAGGGTCATAGGCCTGACCTAGACTTCCTCCCCAAGGACATCACCCCAAAGCTAGCAGCATTCAAAGGGTACCATCACCCACTCGACCAGAGACATTCCACTCGGAAGAAACAATGTCACTCGACTGTCACACATAACTCACTCGACAAACAGAAGATCTGAGGCCACTCTACATAGCAACGGTCAGACGTTTACTCATAGACTTAACTATCATTTATAGCACTTTAATACGGATGTTACCTGTAATGCTCCTTCTTTATGTACATTGAACCCCGCATAACGGAGGGGAGCTGGGGTCCTGGCGCACTCTATATAAGCCACCCCCTCCTCCAGGACAGGGGTTCGCATCTTTTGTAAAACACACACACACACATATATATATAATCCAGTCGACCGCCCCAGGGCATAGATATGTAGGGCTATTACTTCCTTTGAGAAGGGCCTGAACTCGTAAACTCGTGTGTACAACTTCTCCATAGCTAGGATCTTGCCTCTTCATACCTACCCCCATTCTACTGTCAGTCTTAGAACCACGACAGTTAGCACCCACCATGGGGCAGGTGTCTTAGCAATTTGTCGGAGAAGTTGCGATTTTTTCGATTCCCGTCATCATGGTTTCCGGCGGAGGATTGGCTGAAGGCCGCGAGATCCGTCTCGGCACGCTTATCTTCATCGTCGGCGACTCCGCTTAGCTCCACGAGGCTCCACTCGACGTCGAGGCGCTCCCCGTCCGCGGGGCGATGCACTTCCGCGCATGCGTCCGTGGCGTCCTTCTTCGGCAGCCGTCGACTCAGTATCAATTGGCTCCTACGGCAACCTCGCTTTCCGTTGTTTGTCGGCGCCAGCGATCCGGTCGATCGCGGCTTCAGCGGTGGGCGAGGCATGCGGTGGCCCGCCAATCAGCCACCCCACAAATCGCGGTGATCGAGCCTGATGAAACTCTCTACGGCATGTTCGATCTGTCGACTGGCTCCGCCGAGACTGCATCCGAGTGCGACAGCAGTGACCCCGTGGAGGAATTTTTGATGGTCAATGGACCAAGCATTCCTACTGGCTTCACCCGTGAAGACAATGGTGATGGCGTCGGTGACCCATCACATGCCCACGAGGAGTACCATCTCGAACCCCTCGCTTCGCAGTGGAGGGAAGAGCTTCGCCGCCATAACATGGATGCACTTCACACTCCTATCATTGGAGAAACCCCCGAGGCCCAGGCCTTGGAGGAGGTGCGCGTGGCCAACTTGGCTGAGCGCACTCGACTGGAGAACCTCCAGTGCGCACTCAACGAGCGTGCTTGGCAGCGAATTCCTGAATCCAGTCAACGGCAACTTTTTCCGCCTCCGACTCAGATATACCGAACTTCAATCTAGAATCTCACAGCTGCAGCTCGAATAGCAGAGTCAATTCAACCTTCCCAGTCAGAAGCTGGCCGAGGTTTGATGCAGATCCGGGCTTTGCTCCGGGCAGCGGGAGAGCAGAATACAGCAGTATCTCAGTCGCGGAATAGGATTCATAGCAGATCTGTGGTGGTAGATACTATCCAATCTACTCACATCCCAAGATCGCCTCCACGACGTGAGGAACGTGGGCACCGGCAAGATCGGTACAGGAACCGTGAGCAGTATGATCATCAACTCGACCACGATGACCGTCGTCGAGTGCCCACGCCTCCTCCGAGGAGTGGGTCATAAGTGCCTCGGCGGCAAGATGACAGGCGCCCCCACAGCGGCGAACGAAGAATTCCAGTCGACCCCAGAGAGCCAGGCTTTGATGCAAGATCTATCCTCGTTCAAGGTCTGGTTGATAGGAACAAGGCTCACAGAGAAGGCCATGATAGAGATCATTCGACTGGAAGCAGGGTGCACGTTTCAGGACCCGAGTGTTTCAGCAGAGCCATCAACGCAGCGGTGATTCCTCCCAACTTCAGGTTGGCGAATGGAGTCAGCAAGTTCACCGGTGAGTCCAAGCCAGACACTTGGCTTGAGGACTACCGAGTGGATGTGCAGATTGGTGGCGGCAATGATGATGTGGCTATGAAGCACCTCCCCTTGATGTTGGAGGGCTCAGCCAGAGCGTGGTTGAATCAGTTGGCTCCTGGAAATATATATAGTTGGGAGGAACTTGCTCGAGTGTTTGTTAGGACCTTTGAAGGCACTTGCAAAAGGTCGGCAGGGTTGACAGAATTGCAGTGTTGTGTCCAGAAACCGAATGAAACCTTGAGGGATTATATCCAGAGATGGATCACGTTGCACCATACAGTGGAGAATGTGTCAGATCACCAAGCAATTTGTGGCTTTAAGGAAGGCGTTAAGTATCGGGAGTTCAATCTAAAATTCGGTCGGACAGGAGATATGACTCTGACTCGGATGATGGAGATTGCCACCAAATATGCCAATGGTGAAGAGGAAGACGGACTCCGGAGTGGCAAGCACAAAACAGTCGCCCAAGAAACCGGAGGAGGTAATTCTAGTCGGAAACAGAAGCGAAAGGCTGAACTAGCTGCTCCTGGTAAAGCTTTAGTTGTTGCCCAAGGAAAGTTCAAAGGAAAGCCCAAGGGGCCTTGGACTCCCAAAAAAGTTAAGGATAAAGATGGGAATGATGTGTTGGATTTACCATGCCATATTCATACCAAAAAAGATGAAGAGGGGAACATCATTTACCCTAAACACGCCACTTGACAGTGTCGTTTCCTTATCCAGCAGTTCTGAGAGAAACAACCCAAGGAGAAGGAAAAGGAGTCACACGAAGGTGAGGATAGGGAAGAAGATGATGATGGTTTTCCCAATGTCAATTCCACACTGATGATTTTTGCTGATGTTGAAAGCAAAAGTCGGTTGAAAGTTATTAACAGGTAAGTAAACATGGTTGCTCCTGCAACACCCAGTTATCTGAAGTGGTCCTAGACTGCCATCAAATTCGACCAGTCAGACCATCCAGCTCATATAGCCACCCTTGGGAGGCAAGCACTGGTGGTCGACCCAGTAGTTTAAGGCACTCGACTGACTAAAGTGTTGATGGATGGTGGCAGTGGCCTGAATATCCTTTATGCTGAAACCTTGAAGGGAATGGGCATTCCGATGTCCAAGCTTAGTGAAAGCAACATGAGTTTCCATGGCGTTATTCCTGGCAAGAAAGCTCAGTCACTCGGCCAGATCACCCTTGATATGGTTTTCAGTGATTCCAAGAACTGCCGCAAGGAAAAGTTGACATTTGAGGTAGCGGATTTCAAGAGTGCTTACCATGCTATTATGGGTAGGCCCGCTTATGCACGCTTTATGGCTCGACCATGTTACGTGTATCTCAAATTGAAGATGCCTGGTCCTAAAGGAGTAATCACTGTCATTGGCCATCGGTAGAAGGCGGAAGAGTGCTTCCAAAAGGGCTCAAAAATTGTAGATGCACAGATGGCAGTAGTAGAACTGCAAGAGTATCAGAAGAATGCAGATCCGAGTGATTTGCTGCGAGCCAAGAAGCCTGCCACAGATTCTGCATTTCAGTCGTCCGGTGAAACAAAGCCGATGCATATTCACCCGACCGACCACAATGCTGCTCCGACCCATATCTCAACAACACTTGACAGCAAATAGGAAGAAGCGCTCATCTAGTTCCTCTGTGAGAACTGGGACATCTTTGCATGGAAACCTTCTGACATGTCGGGTGTACCCAGGGGACTGGCTGAGCATCGTTTGCGAGTCGACTCAAAAGTAAAACCAGTCAAGGAACATCTCCGACGGTCCGCCGTCCAGAAGAGAAAAGCAATCGGTGATGAAGTGGCTCAGCTCCTGGCAGCTGAGTTCATCCGTGAAATCTACCACTTCGAGTGGCTTGCCAATGTTGTCATGGTCCCCAAGAAGGACGACTCACTTCACATGTGCATTGAATTCAAGCATATCAATCGGGCCTACCCAAAAGATCATTTTCCTCTCCCCGCATCGACCAAATCATTAACTCAACTACGGGGTGTGAGTGTTTGTCTTTTTTAGACGCCTATTCCGGGTACCATCAGATCCGGATGTATGGTCCTGATGAGATAAAAACGGCTTTCATCACTCCATTCAGATGCTTTTGTTATGACACTATGCCATTCGGCTTGAAGAACGTCGGAGCCACATTCATGAGGATGGTCCAGAAGTGTCTGCTCACTCAAATCAGTCGGAATGTGGAAGCATACATGGATGACATTGTGGTCAAGTCATGTAAAGCTTCCGACCTGTTGGCTGACCTTGCTAAAACCTTTGCCAATCTCAGAAGATATGATATCAAGCTTAATCCATCAAAATGCACATTCGAAGTTCCTGGCGGAAAGTTACTCGGTTTCCTCATTTCTGAACGAGGGATCGATGGTAACCCGGAGAAAGTTGGTGCTATACTTCGGATGAAACGCCCTGTGTGTGTGCACGATGTCCAGAAGCTTACTGGTTGTTTGGCCGCCTTGAGTCGATTCATTTCTCGCCTCGGTGAAAAGGCATTGCCTCTTTACCGACTGATGAAGAAGTCTGATAAGTTCGAGTGGACTCAACGCAAAACCACGATGCTCGACGGTACGTTCCCTTCTCTTTTTATGATAATGTTTACATACGGTTCCCTGAAACAACTAGAGGTAGTTTCATACTAGGTGGGATTTTCGTCGATTCACTACGAAGCGGGTTAAATTTTAACTACAGCTGCCTCATAGTTTGTCCAAATGATTGCATATTTCGCACAAGTATGCATATTGGAATTACAAACAATGTTTCCAAAGGGATTTTTTATTTTCTTTGCACGGAAAATTCATTTTTCATTTTTCGAGTGCCCAAAATGAGTTTTTTTGTGAAGGACCTACCATATATTTGTTGCAAAATTGGACCAAATCAATTTTCTAAAATACTAGGCCATATTTAATGCACAATTGACAAAATGGTTGGGTGTCAAAAGTTTTGATCCACCTCTGGTGAAAAAGACATATTCCCGCTGATTTAGTAGGAAGCGGGTCAAATTTGAACTGCTGCTGCCTCATAGTTTGCTCTTTATTTTTTCCAAAAATCATTTATAGGTACATAAGTATCTATTTAATCAGAGAAACATCAAAAAAAATCCAAGATTCAACCACTAGCTAGGAACGGTCAAGCCCGTCGTTTTGACCGCATTTTGAAACGGGCATAAAAATTCAAAAAAATCAAAAAATTGGAAAACCTTCGCGTTATGTCATTATATATGACCAGGTTTCCAGGAAAAATAATAAACTTGTAATATGGTAATTATTTTTAAAAAGTGTTCTCAGAAATGAGCTATCATGCGTGAAGATTCATGGCTTTCAAGCCAAATGATCAATCTTATGGCCACGTTCATGGCATAGTTTGTTCAAATGATCTCATATTGTGCACAAGGGTGCATATTGGAATTCCAAACAATGTTGCCTAAGGGAGTTTTTATTTTCTTTGCACGGAAAATTCATTTTCCATTTTCTGAGTGCCTGAATTGAGTTCTTTTTGTGAAGGACTACCATATATTTGTTGCAAAATTGGACCAAATCATTTTTCTAAAATACTAGGCCATATTTAATGCACAATTGACCAAATGGTTGGGTGTCAAAAGCCTTGATCCACCTCTGGTGAAAAAGACAAATTCCCGTCGATTCAATAGGAAGCGGGTCAAATTTGAATTGCAGCTGCCTCACAGTTTGCTCTTTATTTTTTCAAAAAAATCATTTCTAGGTACATAAGTATCTATTTAATCAGAGAAGCATCAAAAGTTTTCCAAGATTCAACCACTCGCTAGGAATGGTCAAACCCGCCGTTTTGATCGCATTTCGAAACGGCCATAAAAAATTCAAAAAAACAAATTGGAAAACCTTCGCATTGTGTCATTATATGTGACCAAGTTTCCAGGAAAAATATTAAACTTGTAATACAGCAATTATTTTTAAAAAGTGTTCTCAGAAATGAGTTATCATGTGTGAAGATTCAGGGTTTTCAAGCCAAATGATCAATCTTATGGCCACATTCATGGCATAGTTTGTTCAAATGATCTCATATTGTGCACAAGGGTGCATCTTGGAATTCCAAACAATGTTGCCTAAGGGAGTTTTCATTTTCTTTGCACGGAAAATTCATTTTCCATTTTTTGAATACCCAAAATGAGTTTTTTTGTGAAGGAGCTACCATATATTTGTTTCAAAATTGGACTGATACGTCTCCAACGTATCTATAATTTTTGATTGCTCCATGCTATGTTATCTACTGTTTTGGGCAATATTGGGCTTTATTATCCACTTTTATATTATTTTTGGGACTAACCTATTAACCGGAGGCCCATCCCAGATTTGCTATTTTATGCCTATTTCGGTGTTTCGAAGAAAAGGAATATCAGACGGAGTCGAAACGGAATGAAATCAACTGGAGAAGTTATTTTTGGAACGAAAGCCACCCGATGGACTTGGACCCCATGTCAAGGAAGGAACAAGGAAGCCACGAGGGTGGGGGGCACGCCAACCCCCTAGGGCCCGCCCCCCTGCCTCGTGGGCCCCCCGTGGCTCCCCTGACGTGCTTCTTTTGCCTATATAACTCCATATACCCTAAAACTTCCAGAAGATAGATTAGATCAGGAGTTCCGCGGCCAGAAGCCTCCGTAGCCACCAAAAACCAATCTAGACCCGTTCCGGCACCCTGTCGGAGGAGGCAATCTCTCTCCGGTGGCCATCTTCATCATCCCGGTGCTCTCCATGACGAGGAGGGAGTAGTTCTCCCTCGGGGCTGAGGGTATGTACCAGTAGCTATGTGTTTGATCTCTCTCTCTCTCTCTCGTGTTCTTGAGACGATACGATCTTGATGTATCGCGAGCTTTGCTATTATAGTTGGATCCTATGTTTCTCCTCCCCATCTTCTCTCTTGTAATGAATTGAGTTTCCCCTTTGAAGTAATCTTATCGGATTGAGTCTTTAAAGATTTGAGAACACTTGACGTATGTCTTGGTGATCAACTTGCGGGTTTCGTGACATTGGGAACCTATGCACAGGGTTGGCACATGTTTTCGTCGTGATTCTCCGGTAGGAACTTTGGGGCACTCTTTGAGGTCCTTTGTGTTGGTTGAATAGATGAATCTGAGATTGTGTGACGCATATCGTATAATCATACCCACGGATACTTGAGGTGACATTGGAGTATCTAGGTGACATTAGGGTTTTGGTTGATTTATGTCTTAAGGTGTTATTCTAGTACGAACTCTACGGCTGTTTGTGACACTTATAGGAATAGCCCAACGGATTGATTGGAAAGAATAACTTTGAAGTGGTTTCGTACCCTACCACAATCTCTTCGTTCGTTCTCCGCTATTAGTGACTTTGGAGTGACTCTTTATTGCATGTTGAGGGATAGTTTTATGATCCAATTATGTTAGTATTGTTGAGGGAACTTACACTAGTGGAAGTATGAACCCTAGGCCTTGTTTCCTAGCATTGCAATACCGTTTACGCTCACTTTTATCACTTGTTACCTTGTTGTTTTTATAATTTCAGATTACAAATACCTTTATCTACTATCCATATACCACTTGTATCACCATCTCTTCGCCGAACTAGTGCACCTATACAATTTACCATTGTATTGGGTGTGTTGGGGACACAAGAGACTCTTTGTTATTTGGTTGCAGGGTTGCTTGAGAGAGACCATCTTCATCCTACGCCTCCTACGGATTGATAAACCTTAGGCCATCCACTTGAGGGAAATTTGCTACTGCCCTACAAACCTCTGCACTTGGAGGCCCAACAACGTCTACAAGAAGAAGGTTGTGTAGTAGACATCATGGACCAAATCATTTTTCTAAAATATTAGGTCATATTTAATGCATAATTGAAAAAATGGTTGGGTGTCAAAAGTTTTAATCCACCACTTGTGAAAAAGACAAATTTCTGTCAATTCAGTAGGAAGCGGGTCGATTTTGAACTGCATCTACCTTATAGTTTCCTCTTTATTTTTTTACAAAAATCATTTCTAGGTATATAAGTATCTATTTAATCAAAAATACATGGTTTGGTGGCGATACATTGAGGTTTGGATGGTGGACGAGGGCCCCAACTCCAGAGCGCGTAAACTCGCATGCCCGCCACGTGGTCGCCGCGTGACCGTGGCGTTGCCATGTGTTCTAGGAGGCTTAGGCATGTCTAGGGGGTTGGGTACTCCCCAGGAAGGTGCTAGGAAGAAAATTACAACATAAGATTCTCACGAGGAGACCGAACTATGCTCAAACATGAATTAGCAGCCAAGTGTTTGATTAGCGATACGGGAAATGCACATGGCCAATGGGCGTGAGTTTTGGCTAAGGATGATCATCTACTAATAAGACTGTCTTCACAATTTTTTAGCTCAAAAGGAGGAGCCTAGGTGGTACTTGCTTTGCAAAGTACCACACTAGACAGAAATATGAATGTTGAAGCTGGGCTCAAAATAATGAATAGATTGAGCTGAAATTTGGTGGGGTGGTTATTTGGGCATAGGAAAGCACTGTAGAAAACTGATACCATTTGGACATGCCAAAGTGGTACTTCCTTCACAATGTTATTCCCTGGACAGAAACTTGCGAAAATTAGCGAGAGAAATTGGATAAATGAAATGAGCTCAAATTTGGTGTAGGTAAGTTACATAGGTATGGTCATGCACTGGTAAATTTTCAGATCATTTGGATAAGCCTAGCTAGTACTTACTTCACAAAGCTTCTCTCGAGATAGAAACTTTGGAAATTTCCTGAGAAAGATTTACCAGGAAAATGGAGCTGAATATTATCATGTGGCAATTATTTGGGTATGGAAGAGTGCCCAAAAAGTTTGAGGGTAATAGGAGGGATCTGGATAACACTTGCTTTGCAATGTGCCAATCTAGCCATAAAATATAAATTGAACCTGGGCTCACATAGATGATTTGACTAGCTGCAATTTGGAGGAGGGTGATAATTTGGGCATATGAAGGAACTGTATAAATTTCATATCACTTGGATATATAAAAAATGGTACTTCCTTCACAATGCTTCTAGGTGGGAAAAAAAACTTTGGAAATTTTCCGAGGAATATTTACTAGGCAAATGGAGCTGAATTTTGTCATGAGGCAATGATTTGGATAGAAAAGAGTGCCCAAAATTTTTGAGGGCAATCAAGAATATATAAATAGCACTTCTTTCACAAAGTATTATTGTGAACAGAATAGGAAAATGAATATTGTTGAATTATTTTTGAACTAGGCAAGGAAGGATTTTTACATATTTGACGAAGATATGACCCAAAGAATTTATGAGATTTTTTAGGGAATTTTGGGAATGACAGAAATATAGGTTGCTTCACAACCTAGGGCAAAAATTGTCACATGGACATGACACATAGGCAAAACTGATGAGGTGGCGCCTAGTCATAGCAATCCACCACAATTTACAAGGTTATGACCATCTATATTGGTCGTGATCTGCTAGAAATAAGGCAGCAGACCAGTGATGTTTGCTTTATGACCATTTCGTGTAAGGAAATTACGACTTTTTTGACCAAAATGGTCGATATAGTTGAGGGTTTGGAGCCCCCCGAACAGCTTTTGACCAATTGATCTCAAATGGTCGTAGATCTATGACCAATTCTTCCGGGGTCACTGACAGAAGGTCACTAGTTGACATACTTCTTGTAGTGAGAAGAAAGGTGTTTGTCATGTGGGGATCCTGATCATTGGGCTCCTAGTTGCCCTAATCGCTATGACAATCTAGACGGGTTGACCACTGACGGC
Source organism: Triticum dicoccoides (assembly GCF_002162155.2). NCBI lineage: Eukaryota > Viridiplantae > Streptophyta > Magnoliopsida > Poales > Poaceae > Triticum > Triticum dicoccoides. The sequence goes on along the minus strand of NC_041388.1, from coordinate 304,632,067 downwards.
TGGTTAGCTTCTTGGCGGCGAGTGGAGTCGGAGAGCTATGTTGGAGAAGGACGCTGCTTCTACTTAACTGCTGGTGCAGTTGGCTGACTGACACGTCGGCCCAACAGGCATCTGGGCCACATGTCAGTTACGCAACTACACCTGCAGTTAAGTCACTGAAGCTTCTGTTCGGCTCAGCCGGACACAGGTGGGTAGCTTCGGTTAATTAATTGTACCTCCAATGCACCCCTTTTTAGTTGAAGAATGTATGAAATGTAATGAAATCCGGCATGTTTATATGAAATCCGACCGTGTATGAATGAATTTATTATGATTAGTTCGAATTCTTGTATCACTGGCATTGGATGAACATGCAAAACAATACGTACTAGCATTATTCCCAGGGTGATCACCTCGTTTGCAGCAGTTTCACATGTACTCCCTCCGGTCCTTTCTAGTCTGCATACAAGTTTTGTCTATAGTCAAAGTATCTCTACTTTGACCAATCTTATAGAAAAAAGTATGCACTTTCACAATGTGTGAAGTAAAAAGGAACAGAAGGAGTACAAAGAGTTTGAGCAGCTTTTTAGTGTTCCTATACATTGCAATCAAACACGCAGGCCTGGCAATTCATAGAGAACATTCAAAACAATCGATGATTATGCATCTCAGTGATTCACGTGTCAGAGCCAATATTTACTTCACAACTAAAGAATAAAGAAAAAATGGATCGATGCTGCTGACAGCAAAGGGCGTCCCATTCGAAAATATCAAACACATGTCTTCTTGCTAAAATCAATGAGCAAAATTTGACAAGGTTTTCCCATTCCAAAATATCAAATGCCTACGATTGTGGAATGGGCGGGGTTAGCCATCAGTTCGGACATTGACATGGCACCTCCTGCTAAATAAACCAGCTGTTCTTTTTGTGTAGTTCCACCAAAATCAACCAAATTCGTGCGTAGCTTGTATGATTTCGCTCTTATATGTTGCAACACCTTGAACTTATCGGCACCTCCTTTCTTGTGGTGGAAATGAATGATTCAATGTATTCATGAACATTTTGTGCAGTTCCCATTGAAATCAAGCTGAGCACCCCTGTTTGCACAAATACAAAAAAAGTGATTAGTATAAAGCAAACTGTACTATGAATTGACAGTTTAAACATGCACCTACATGGTCCATGTAGAGCACACTTTTAGAAAAATGGAACTCACCGGAAAGAATCCTAGAATAACATTGTACTTGCGCTTCACAGCAAGAAAATGGAGATTTGTCAGTCCTTCTGAGCTGAAGTTAGTTTGGTCTTGTGGGGGGTAATGTAACCATCCTTCAACTGCTCCTTCTGATGAGAAGATAGACATGGCTTCTTCATCCTGGCATAAATGGAACTAGTCACTTTACGTACTCCATATTCTTCTTCAGAGGAGGATGATCCTGTTGTGCAAAGACAAGAGGATAACTAAATGCTAGCATCCATGTTTGCTCGAAAAAAAGGAAAGGAAATATTTAAAACAGCACAGATGAAGCACTTCTCAAGGACAATACCACTTTTTGATGACAGTATCTAAACAGTAGCACAACACCAATAGAGATGACAAAGCTCAATCATATGGATGAAATCAGTGGGCGAGTACCAACCTTTGTCAGGAGGCTTATTGTGTAGAGCATACAGATGAAGCACTTCTCCGGAACCATCTGTTGCTATCTACTATGGTGGCCATGCTTACTATATACTCCTCGATTAGATTAATGTTTCCAACATCTTCTTGTGCAGTTTCACTAAAATATATGGTATCTTCAAAGAAGATCCCTGTTTGCACAAGTAGAGATAGTTATGTATTACATTAAGACTGGCATCAAATCAGTGGCAAAACAATTGCTCGTTCCAGCCATAGCAATAAATTAAGATGCAAAACTATATCATTACTTGTGTCATCACAGTTCCAGTGCTTCATTACAGCACCAGGAATTGATTTTTGTTTTTCTTCCGCTTGTTCTTCCCCTTCATCACTTGGTTCAATAACAGACAAGCTTCGCCTTCAATGTAAGATTTGGCATGTCAATTAGGTTGCACAAGTATAACACTAAACAATGACATTAATTTTCTGATGAAAGTGGCAAAATACAGGCCAATAGTTGTGAAATATCCTTATCTTACCTCAATGGGATATTGCGGTGCATATACAGATTGGAAGTCTTGTCACCATTTGTGCAGTTCACTAAAATCAAGCAACATTACCGTACAAGTAGCACAACATATGTAAGCACACTGCAGAATCATGTGAAAGAAGGCTAGTACTGACCTCTCATGACGCGGGATTCAAACAACTCACAAGAAGAAGATTTGAACCAAATTTGCCAACACGGATAGGAAATAAGATCTCCTCTTGTGCAGTTCCACTAAGATAAAGCAATCAAGCAACATTGTCAGTGTGACACTTTGGTTGAACTGCACAAAACACTCTTAAAACAAAAGTGTTTTGTGTGGTGCAACAAAAGGTCACAATGGCAACGAGGTGAAGTAGATAACCCTGTTTACACAGAGGTGCAAAGGAAACAACTAGTGGTCAATAACGGTGGATGACACATAAGCCAACAAAAATAAGCATCTACCTTATCTAAACGGCAAAGAAAGCAAGACAGTAGCATTTCTCAAATGGTGGCATTGATTAATATTAACAGAGAGATTATATTAACAATAAAATTCGTTAAACATGTAATTTGCTTTTAACTATGGCATTGCATCAATTTTCCAGCGGCATTATTAGAGGGTGCTTGTTTACAGGGACATTTTGGTGGAGGGACTAAAAAAACTCCGTGTCAGTCCCATCTAAACCAAACAGGAGGGACTTTTAGGGACTAAAAGTGGGCATTTGGGACTAAAGAAAGAAGACCCCGAGGGAGAGTCTTTTTAGGACTTTTTCCAACAGTTGCCCCTGCCACGCATCGCACCTTGTCTCTATTAGTTCATTACTAGGGGTAACATGGTATTTTAGCATGTCATTTAATAACCTCTAGTCCATGTTTAGTCCCTGGAACCAAGCAGGTAAGGACTAGGGAGTTTTTAACCAAACAGGGCCTTAGATTAACAGCAGCTAAAGAGTTGCACGGGACAGTGGACGCACCAGCACCATGTGCATCTACCGATGTACTGGGGTGATGCACAGTCTGTTGCAACAAAGAACAAACAACCAAGGAGCATATTTGTGTTGGTCCCGGTTTTGTTATCTTTAGACACCTTTCCCTATGTGAGCGCATCAAATCTAGTCCTGCTCAAACTCTATAGCCTTGTCCCCCAAAACAAAAGATCAGTTCGTTACAGATGTACCTATTGTGTTTGTCATTGTTTTCCCTTTTCGACCAACGTAGGTGCTGGATAGCCAGTCTGTACTAGTACTTTCCCCACTTCCTTTCCTCTGTGAACCACGTCCTAGATTTATGCTATACAACTTTCCCCACTACTTTCCCCCATGCCTGTCCTCTTTGAACCACGTCTTATATTCATGCGATACAACTTTCCCCACTACTTTCCCCCTTCCTTTCCTTTTTGAACCACGTCCTAGATTCATGCTATACAACTTTTCCCACTACTTTTCCCCATTCCTTTCCTCTGTGAACCACGTCCCAGATTCATGGTATACAACTTTCCCACTACTTTCCTGTTTGATCCAACACCTAGATTCGAGTGCAGAAGCAGAAAAAGCCCACATGCAGCTAGAGCAATGCATGTGGAATAAGTAAATTATACCTTAAGGTTCTTGGGGTGTGGTTCGGTGGGCGACCGGAGGCTGTTCGATCCACACTATGTACGGTGGTGAAGAAGAAGGGGTCGGAGGCCCTCCCGCGCCGCCGCTGGGTGAAAGTGAACAGCTGCGCCGGTAGTGGATTCCCTCCCTCGCCGACGGCGACAGCGTTAAGCCTCCTTCCCTTCTCGGCGGGCGGATCCTGCCGGCTCTTTGACCAGAAGTGAGGGGAGAGAGAGAGGCCAACGAAGTCTTGTTTAGATCTGGAGAGGGTGAGAGAGTGTGAAGAGAGCAACTACAAGCAGACCAGCAGTGAGGGGAGAGAGAGAGGCCAACGAAGTCTTGTTTAGATCTGGAGAGGGTGAGAGAGTGTGAAGAGAGCAACTACAAGAGATGAGGCTCCAACGTGTATATATATACTGGAGAGAGTGTGAAGAGTGAAAACCCTAGAAAACAAGCGCCGAGGCTGCAGCTTATACGTGATGAGGTGATTATACGGCCACTACGAGATCGTATAGCTCCATATCCATCCATTTTGACCAGTCAAAGAATCCTCCTGGCACAAATTATGCTCAAGTGTAGTTATCGAACCCGAGACCTCAAGTTTGATGAGCGAACAGGCTAACCAGCTAGACAACCCTCCCGTTATGTTCAACAAGAGGAAAATAACCTTTTATACATTCCTGCATTCCTATGACAAGCATGCCATGTTTTTTTTGTGTGTGAGTCATTGGGATTTAAATCATAATCGCGCCATGTGCCTTTGGTGGTAAGACTATCCAAAGTGGTGCAGAAATAATGCAGTCTTAGTCACCTTACCTCTCTCCACATAGTATGTTGGGTCCCACTAGTCAGAGGGTGAAACAAACAAATTAATAAGAAAAATTAAAAGCACCAGCGGTGTATCTTACCTCACACATCTTGCTACTGCTCGGGAACACTGTCCAATTGATCCCTCTGTTCGCTCACGTACTATTTTAAGTGAATCCTTGTTATAACATGCACACAATTTTGGGCACTTGTATTCGACCTAAGTCAGTGTGCCACCGTATCTCTTACGACTCCCTCCGTCTAGGTGTAATAAGTCATGTTAGAAGGTGCAGCAGGACCAAGGTGCAAGCAGATTGGAGGAGAAGGAGAAACTTGACTGGTCATTCCTCCAATCAAAGCCCTGATTTCTGACTCTAAACGCAACAATTAATCCAAACAACTAAGAGATGCCGTTTTAGCTACCATGCAGGGCCACATATTAACTCGCATGCAAGCCGACTTTGATTTCTTGACTGATCAACCCGTAGTTGCGCTCCATGCATTGGGTTTCCGGGGGAGATAACAAGGCATAGTAAGGAGTGTTTGGTTACATTGCTTAGGCTGGTCATAGTGGTGAGTAACTTGGACTAGTACAACATGCATATGTTACTAGTCTATGTTACTACTACGCGAAGTTTGCCATCGGAAGCGAGTCGATCTGGCTCTCCTGAGCTAGCAAGGTTTTTCTAGCCCACCCAAGCTAGCTGGCCCACAAAAGCTAACATATTTTAACGGTTCCAAACGCCTAACCTTGCCTGGCTATGCTATAAGTTGTTCTTTCTAAGGATCCAAACGCTCCCTAAGTAACAACACTCTCTAGCAACAAGGCCAGGAGGGGATTGAGATGCGAAGTTAATGGACGACGCCTAAACATTTTGGGAATATCTGATTTCCGTAGGATGACTTAACACCTAGACGGAGGGAGTACTACTCCTTAGTCCAGGTTTAATGGAATATTCGTCACCTCTTCTCTTCTTGTACGTACTCCATTTGTATCTCACTTCTCGTGGCTTCGCACTCGCATGATTTTCCTATTCTATGAACCTATGTGTGCGTGTGCGTGTGTGTGTGTTTAACAACATGTGTGTGTTAGAGAGAGCGACAGATCGACCTACTCCTATAGAGAGATGGTGTGTAGTGTATGATTTTAGCCGCGGGAGTCGGTGCATCCTCTCGTTTCCGGGCGTCCGATAGGGACAGGCGGACAGCTGCCATGCCCGCTCCTGACCAGCCCGGCCCACCCAAAGCCCCTCCATCGCTCGCGCGTGCTTCCCGCCTGAAACAGTCAGCGCCGCTCCAAAGAATTGGTTCCGCATTCATGCCCGGGCAGAGCGGACGCGACCTCTCACTGGCGCCTGCTTTGAATGGAGAAGCGGATTCAAGAGTGATGGTTGCTTCGTCCGTCCAACTTACTGCTGGGTTTATGTGATTTGATGGCTCATTGGTCATTATTACTGAGGTGGTAGGACTGTTGGATGTCCCACGCTTTCGGTGAAAGGAGGTACTACTAGATTACAATTTTCTCCATTCTTACGGCGGAGTGCAAGAGTAGTGAAAACACGCAGGCTCAGTGATTACATGGCCCACCTCACACTACAACTTTATTTATAAATGACGCGGCACCTACTACTCGTTCTCCTATAAACCTTCCGCTTGGCATCTCCAAACTATTAACCTTGCGATTGGCTCTTCGCCTCTTCGGGAAGTCGAGTAATAATGGTACTACAGTATATATCGTTCTGGCTATATGAAACCGAATGAATTGTTGCACGTCCACCACGTGGCGAGGGTCGAGGGGCGAGGGAGAGTGCGTACTATTACGTCCTTTCAATATGGACTACATACATAGCAAAATGAGTGAATCTACACTCTAAAATACGTCTATATACATCAGTGTGTGGAGTATGTACTAGTAGTTCATATTAAAATCTACTAAATTGTGTGTGTGTGTGTGTGCAAGTCAAAGATATAGGGCGACTGACCTAGCTACCGGAACGTCAGAGGGCACATGTCAAGTTTGTGTGTGGCGGGGAGACATGACTAGAGAGCTCGATGTATCAGTGTGTGGGGGGTGGGGGAGGGGTAGGCAGATGCCTAACTATAGAGGTGGAACGACTTGTATATGTGTTGAGAAGGAGAGACCCGGCTATGTCTTGAGGGAGATCAGTCGACATCCATACATAACTGAAGGACGGGAAATAGGATGGGACAGAGAGAGAAAGAGAGAGGGAGGAGAGAGAGGGAGGGAGAGGGGTAGAGTGCTGGATGGGTGATGGAGTTGCTTCTCGAAGATGGTGGGAGAGTCCTACTAGACAAACTGAGGGTGGAGCTGCAATATTATCAATAAGAGTGGGGATGTGTTTCTGTGTGTGCATGTGCATGATAGATCTGTCGGGACACATCCATGGATGATAAAGGGGAACCATGTGTTTGGTAAGCAAACCTAACTAGATCGGTAGATCAATTGTTGTTTGTCGGAGGAAGGGAGAGACATAACTAATGAGGTAGATCGATCGACGCATGGGGATAAACGAGTTATAAGGACCTAGCTAGCTATATGTATAGTGGGAGATCGGTCGGTGTACGTCCATTTGTTAGAGGCAAATAAGGCCCGACGAGACAGATAGACAGAGAGAATGGAGCTAGGAGGTGGTGCGAGAGGCCTAGCTACTAGCTAGATAGGGGGAGGAGTGTGCAGTTGTGAGATCGATGAAAAGAGGGGCGAGAGTTTACACGTGTGTGGGACCGTATGAGAGACACAAGGCAAGGACACATAAAGGAGGAGATTGAAGGTGCATGTGTATGTTGTAGGCAGACATCGCTGGAGAGGTTATCGATCGGTGTGTGTCAGAAAGGAGTTGTGGAGACTATGGGAGAACGGCCTAAAGAAAAAATGAATGTGCGCGATGGATAGAATGCTGAGGGAGGGGGAGGGCGAGGAGGGCGTGTGCATGCACGAGAGAAAGTTAGTGGTAGCTACAAAGGTTAGAGGATTGTGTGGGTGTAAGAGACTAACAAAGATCATAATTTGATATGAAAGTGGATTCATATATTTGAATAGGAGATCATAGTATTTTAAACATATGCATGCATGAATATAGCGGTGATACGCATGTTGTGGTTTTGCACATGTTATACCATAATGTGATGGTGCATGGCGTTTGCAACTCACAACTAAATGTCGAACAATCTAAACCATACTATACATCGAACAATCTCACATTTTATTTGAATTTGTGATAATGTGTGGTGTTTGCAGCTTACAACTAAATATCGAACAATCTAAACAATATTATATATCGAACATTCTCACATTTTATTTGAATCTGTGGTAATGTGTGGTGTTTGCAACTCACATCTAAATACTTGTAGTCGTAGGGGGCGGGGCACCATACATAATGTGATAAACACATTATACATATGAGACATGGTTTAGTTTGTGAAGATCTAGCTAGAGCTTGAAATGTACTATGATTTGAAATCAACATAAAGTGGATTCAAAAAATCGAGTTCATATGTAACTCGGGACTAATCATGTGGTGTGCTGTGCAGATAATACACAAACGATGGTTTAACTTGACAATAATGACGATTGTAGATCTTATTAAAACAGAGAAACGAATTCAAATGCTTTGACTTCATAACAATCATTATTGTAGATCTTATTCAAATATAGAAACGAATTCAAATTTAGTTCATATTGAAGCGGTAGTATATACGTTTGGAATGCACTAAAACGTTCATTTGAGTACTAGGTTGCATGCATTATACACGTAGCGAAATATTTTAATTGAACATAACATGAATTCAAAGTTTTGAATGACATTTGTGGTGCGAATTGATTTGCTACAGTACATGTTAGGCTTGTCCAAAAATTTCAACCCGCGCCTTGTTAGCCCGAAATATTTAAGATATATCTTTGTCTCATTGTGCTCCGACAACTCCCTCCATCTCAACCCGCGCCTTGCTATTCCAAAACTACAACGCGCGCGAAAACTCCCACCTCCTGTGAAATCCCGACACGCGAAATGCCCGTGATACCCCTGAACCGAAAGAACCGCCTCAAATCGGTGGGGGTACTTTTGTAACTTACCCCACATTTCGGACAAGCGCGTCCCTAAGCCATGGTTCCCCCACTCCCATCCCATCCACCCACCCATTCATACACCAAGGCCAGCAAAATCCGCAAAGCCCCACACCCTCCTCCGTCCTCCACCCAGCCGGAGCCTCTTCCCCGACGATGCCGTCCACAGCAACACCTCGATGTCCCTCATCCACCATACCGGATGAGGATCCATCGTTGATCTGGTCGTCCCGCCGGTTCAGCCACCCCGTCCTCCACCTCCAAGGAGCTTCCCTGACGTTCCCCTCGTCTTTCGCGTCACCTCCATTCCCACACCATCGTCTTCACCTGCACCACCGGAAGAGCATCATCATCACCGTTTCCTCGGATGAAGTTGCGGCCTAATCGGCGCCACCAAAGATGTTGTACACTAATCACCACATTTTCTTCTTGATTTGATCTCACGGTGCTGCCTACGCTCGGTCCCGAGCCGACACGGCGCGACTCCATCCACGGCGGTGTCGCCGGCCACTTCCTCCATGGTGTCGCTCCCTCGGTGGCGACGTCCACATCAGTAGGAGCTGCTGCTGCTTTAGCTCTTGCTCGCGCTGCTGCTCTGCTCTTGCTCTTGGTCCCCTGCCTGGTCTGCTCTTGCTCTTGCTTGCGATGATACTCCGATTTAGCTACACTTCAGTCGACTGAATCGACTTTTGGGTCAGTCGATTTTCAGGGGGTGGGGGGCTCGCCGGAGTTAAGGAAGAACCAGCCGCAGCGGGGAGGGGGCTCGCCAGAGAGGTACCCCACTATCTATCTTAGGGTTCAGGGTGGGGGCGGTGGTCGCTGGCGATGGTGGGGCGGTGGCGTGGGGATCGCTAGAGAAAAAGCTTGTAACATCCCAAAATTTCGATTTGGAATGTTATACACTAGATCATCATTGCATATCATATTTTATTGCATTTTGGTTGATCCTAGAAAATTCTACGCAACTCAAGGACCCTCGAAGAGAGTTGGGGATTTCGTTACATATTTGAGTTTTCTCAAATTTTGGAAATAGGATCATTTGATTTTATTTATTTTATCTTCAATTATCTATTACAAAAATATGAGAGAGGGAATAAAATGACTTTCCCAAAATAAAGAAATATCGAGGATTTAATAAGAAAATCAAATAAGATTTTATTTTGGTTTTATTTGCTATTTTATCTGAATATAGGAAAAATGCGCGTTTTTCAAAATTGCATTTAGGCCCCAAATAAATGTTCATCCTGTGCGACTTGATTTTAGAAGCCAGGGAAAATTTATTTCGGGATTTTTGGAGTCCGTTTAGTATTCCTTTTTTTTTCTGAGCGTGACTATTTAACAAAAAAACGCGGACCGACGTATCGGGCCGTGTCCGACCCGGACACTTGGCCCGGCCGGCTTTATAAGCCGGGGGAGGCCCAGCCGAGACCCCCAAACCCTAGCCGCGCCGCCCCGCCGCCTCTGCCGCCGCCGCCCGCTGGAGCCACGCCGCCGTCTCGCCGGAGGTAGACCTCGCCGCCGCCGGTTTTTCTCGAAAAACCATTTGGTTTTCCGTCGGTTTTTCGTTCAGTTTTTTTAGTTTTGTTTTTTAAATAGATCGGTTTTTCCGGTTTATTTATTTAGCGAGCATTCGCTCGTTCGTTCGTTTTAACGAACGCGTTCATCGTTTAGACCCAGATAACGAACGTTCGTTCGTTAATATGTTCGTCGTTTTTCTTTTTCTCGGATTAAATCCGTGATTTTTCTGATCGTGATTCCTGATCCGATTTTCGTTCTAGTATAACTTTTCGCTCGTTTATCGGAATCAGGCGATTCAAGCGCCTGGAGTTTCGTCTCGAAACCCTCTTTCCGTTTAACCAACTCAAACAAGTTTTTGCCACTGTAAAAATTGCCCTAGATCCATAATAGTTAACAAAGTCTGTTTCTTTTGCCGTTTGTCTTTCGTTGCTTCGTTCAATTTGATTCTTTTTGCCAACCGGAGTTCTTAAGTTGAACTTTCTAGTTAGATCTCTTATTCGAGTTTTACCTGTGCATTAGTTGAGTACTTATTGTATGCTTGTTTGTTTGCGATAGAGTACCCGGAGTGCGCCACTTGCTACTTCGAATCGCTAGGTTTCCCGGATCATCAGCAAGGCAAGTAACACTTTGATCATACTTCAAATGACCTAGTTTTATTACATTAGATCAATCCTCACACCATTGCATGTTTAGGATCTAATTAAATTGTGTGTTCTGGGAAGTAGTTGAGGTAGTACCTATTACCTATTTATTATCAAACCTTTGGGAGTTACTTCTATGTTTGCTTATTATGCCATGCTATGCTAGTAGACGTGGATTGGGTGAGTGTATCCATGACATATGTGAGATTGTTAAATTAATGGTTTATCTAAGGTGGCAACTTAAATACACATCTGGGTGGATTGAGGCACCTGGGTATTCCAGTGATTGCCTGTTTTTCTTTTGGGCTGCCACCCAGGCTCAAAGGGATCATGAGATTATTCATACTAGAAACTTCCGTGTGCAGCCACAAGCTATTATGGGCTCTAGCATAGTTGATTAAGTCGTGCGAACTCTTACAGTGGTAGACTACAAGATGTAGGGGAAAGTAGGTGTAACAGTCTATCCATCGTAAGGTGCTAGCGCTTCTGAAAGACTATGTCTCGGTCATCCGTTTCTCAAACACCATGCAGTGCGAGAAATCCAACGGGGGAGATCGAGTCTTGTGGGTAAAAGTGCGCAAACCTCTGCAGAGTGTATAAACTAATCATGGTTAGTCATGTCCCCGGTTATGGACATCTTGAGTATCTAGTACTTGGATTATCATGTGAATCTCATCATGTTACTCTAATTAATTTTGTTGGGTTTTGTTTAATGATGATGCTTAATTGGGATTGAGAATGTTGTCAACCATTCTCAATGTTTAACAACCACCATGATAGTTAAATAAAAATTCATTCCTTTGCAGTAGGGAAAAATTGGCTTTACGCAAAACTGTAACCATAGAGCTTTCCACCAGCCAAATATGCATATAGTATAGCCTATATCTCTTATTGCTCTCTATGTGTTACATTGCCAGCATATTCCATGTGCTGACCCGTTTCGGGCTGCAACGTTCATGTTGCAGACTTTTCACACGATGATTAAGGTGCTTTTAGGTCGTGGTTCTATACTCAGTGATGCCGTTGGAGTTGATGGACTCACTATCTTCCAAGCCTTCCGCTGTTATCGTTATTAGATGGCCTTAACCCATATTTATTATATTAAGTTCTCTTTTGAGACACTCGATGTAATAAGAGTGTGATTGCTACTCTGGTATAAATCCTTCAAGTATTGTGTGGTGTCAGCATTACTGATCCAGGGATGACACCTGAGCACAGAGATTGGACCGTTTGAGGTTTGGTCGCTACAAGATGGTATCAGAGCACACGCTGACTGTAGGACACGACCACTAAGCTAAATACCTAGATCACTACTCACTCTCTTCTCATTCTGACCTCTCATCTTTTCAACTCTTTTAGGATGGCGGATGCAAGGAACAAGTTCACACAACCAGATGAAGATACACCCTTTGGACGTCACTTGAAGGAAGTCACTAGATATCTGAACATAGTAGTACCAAGCTTCCCCAGAACCTACAATGCCACTTTACCTGAAGAAGAGCGCTGGATGATTCAAGTTCAAGTTCCAGGAAGGACGTTCATGCCAGTCACTGAACCCATAGAGTTTTCTTTTGATGCACCAACCTGGAGTCTAGGAAAGAGCATGGCAGCTCACATCGCCATGGGACGCATTGGAGAAGTTTACCGCAATGATCTCAAGGATACTATCTACCAGATTTGTGGGCGCCGAGATGAGCACCGGGAGATGATCACCACCAGGAAGGATAGATCAATTGCAGCTTTTATCTAGGAGTTAAACCAGCACATTCGACGTCAGGAAAACCAGATGTGCGCCGACATGATAGATCTGAAGAAGGCAAGGACAAGAATTAAGGAACTGGAGGAAGAACTCAAGGCCACACGTGAAGATTATGAAGAGGAAATCGAAGTACTAGTGGACAAGAATGCCGACCTAACAATGAAGATTGGAATATTCATGGGAGGCCCTACACCAGTAAAGGAAGACGAAGAACCCAAGGAGATTCGCCCGGAAGACTACATCATCATCGACGACACCGACTCGGATCCAGATGACAGCGATGATGACTATGTTGATGAAGCTGGAGCAGATATCATGGAGTCTGCAACCGAAGAATATTTCTAGTAGTCCACCATGTAAATATAGTAGTCCGAGCACTTTTGCGATAGTTAGATCAATTGTATGCCCTTGTTTGATTGATTGAATGAAGTGAATTGTTTGTTTTTGCCTCATGTGCATATGCGTAGTGTTTTCTCTCTAGACCCTTCTGTATTCTTAAATCTCATATTTTCTCAACCCTCAGATGCCTCCGAGACGTGACCCCGGATTTACCTTCCCACCGGAGCTCACTCAGTTGATCCAGCAGCAAAACACATTAATGTAGTTGCTAGTCCAGAATCAGAATCAGGGGAACAACAACCCACCACCACCACCTGTTGATCACTTAGCCCGTTTTCTTAGACTAAATTCGCCGGTGTTTTCCAGTAGCACCGAGCCGATAGTAGCAGATGATTGGCTCCGCAAGACAGCAAGGGAGTTGACCACAACAAGATGCACAGATGCGGAAAAGGTGAAGTTTGCCGCACATCAGCTTGAAGGACCCGCAGCATCGTGGTGGGAGAATTTCACAGCCACTTTCCCTGTCGACACTGTTACATGGGACCAGTTTCAGCAGGCTTTCCGTACTACCCATGTTTCAGCAGGAGCTATGGCCCTAAAGAAGCGACAGTTTCACAACTTGCGCCAAGGAGGAAGGACAGTTGGCTAGTATGTGGAGGACTTTAGTAAGTTAACACGTTATGCCCCAGATGACGTTGCTACGGATGCAGCTAAGCAGGAGAAGTTTCTGGAAGGACTGAATGATGAGTTGAGCATGCAGTTGATGGTGGCAACCTTCAACAACTACCAGGAGTTGGTAGATCATGCTCTCATGATTGAAGGGAAGCAGCAGTAGATTAAGAACCGCAAGAGGAAGTATGGACAAGGGAAGTACAATTCTGGAGCTCAGCAGAAGCCACGTTTTACCCCTAGACCGGGAGGACATTTTCAACATACCCATGGAGGAGGTAGCTCGCACAATCACAATGGCACCAAGAATGGTAATGGGAATGGAGGAAGCAATGGCCAGAACCGCACCAACCCATCAACCCCAGCCAAGAGAGACCTGAGCCAAGTCACTTGTTTTAAGTGCCAGAAGACCGGACATTATGCTAATGAATGTCCTAAATCCCAGAATGGAAATGGCAATGGAAGCTCTGGGAAGAAGCCGAACCCTTTCAACAGGGGACTGGTGAACCATGTTAACGTGGAGGAGGTTGAAGAGCAGCCGGGTGCAGTACTCGGTAAGGTTTTGGTTAAGTCATTTACTGCACTCGTTCTTTTTGATACTGGTGCATCGCATTCATACATATCAAGGGGATTTGTGGATAAGTATAACCTGCCCACCAAAGTTCTTAGAACCCCTATGTTAGTATGCTCACCAGGAGCGGAGTATATGGCTAGCAAGGGATGTTTTCAAGTGCCATTGAGTATAGGTAGGCATGTGTTTCCCTCGGATTTGATCATTTTGGAATCACAAGGATTGGATGTAATTCTGGGTATGGACTGGTTGTCGATGTATGGAGGAAACATCGATTGTGCCAGTGAGTCAATTTTGCTTACCACCCCAGAAGGGAGAAGGATCAAGTATGTATCCCGGCATGTGCCGAAGAGGACTCAAGTAAATTGCCTAACAGGAGTTGTGCAGGAGGAAGTACCAGTGGTGAAGGATTTCCCTGATGTATTTCCAGAAGAGTTGCCAGGCATGCCACCGGATAGAGATATTGAGCTTTTGATTGAGCTTTTGCCAGGCACAGGGCCAATATCTAAGAGACCATATAGGATGCCCGCAAAGGATTTGGTGGAGATTAAGAAGCAGATTAAGGAGTTACTGGATAAAGGATATATGCGCCCAAGTTCTTCGCCTTGGGGATCGCCAGTACTTCTAGTGGAGAAGAAGGATGGATCGTTAAGGATGGTTGTTGATTATCGAGGATTGAATGAAGTAACCATCAAGAACAAGTACCAACTACCGATGATCAATGATCTGTTTGATTGATTGCAAGGAGCTAAGGTATTTTCCAAGATCGACCTGCGATTAGGATACCATCAGTTGAAGATTCGAGAACAGGATATACCTAAGACGGCTTTTACCACCAGGTATGGGTTGTACGAGTATACCGTTATGTCATTTGGTCTGACTAACGCACCTGCATATTTTATGAACATGATAAACAAGGTGTTTATGGAATTTCTGGATAAGTTCGTTGTAGTGTTCATCGATGATATCCTGGTTCACTCGAAGAATGAAGAGGAGCATAAGGAGCATTTGCGTTTGGTACTTGGTAAGCTCAGAGAACATCAGTTATATGCCAAGTTTAGCAAATGTGAGTTTTGGTTGAAGGAAGTTGGATTTCTCAGACACGTTATATCCGGAGAAGGTATAGCAGTAGATCCCACCAAGGTTGACATTGTGACAAATTGGGAAGCGCCAACAACAGTTGGAGAGATCCGGAGTTTTCTTGGACTCGCAGGATACTACCGGAGATTCATTGAAAATTTCTCAAAGATTGCAAAGCCTATGACGGAGTTATTGAAGAAGGATACCAAGTTCATATGGACCGAGGAATGTGAGGCCAGTTTCCAGGAGTTGAAGAAACGTTTGGTTACATCACCTGTGTTGATTTTGCCAAATCAGACCAAGGATTATGAGGTGTATTGCGACGCTTCACGTCGAGGACTTGGAGCAGTGCTTATGTAGGAAGGAAAAGTTGTTTCATATGCCTCACGACAGCTCAAGCCCCATGAGTTGAATTATGCTACGCATGATTTGGAGTTAGCAGCCGTAGTGCATGCGTTGAAGACTTGGAGACATTTTCTCATTGGAAACCATTGTGAGGTGTACACGGATCACAAGAGTTTGAAGTATATTTTCACACAGAAGGAGTGGAACCTCAGACAAAGGAGATGGTTGGAGCTCATCAAGGATTATGATATGAGATTGCATTATCACCCTGGAAAGGCTAACGTAGTAGCTGACGCGTTGAGTCGTAAAAGCCATGTTAACACACTAATGACGGGAGATTTACCAAGGGAGTTAGCCGAAAATCTCCGTGAGCTATGTTTGGAGATAGTCCCGAGAGGCTATGTAGCAGCATTGGAGATTCAGTCTACTTTGATGGATAAGATCAGAGAAGCCCAGAAGACTGACAAGGATATTGCTTCTATTAAGGAGAAAATGAGCAAAGGAAAAGCTAAAGGATTTTGTGAGGATGAGCACGATACCTTATGGTTCGAAGATCGTGTTTATGTGCCTAATAACCCGGAGATCAGGAAGTTAATTCTGCAAGAGGCCCATGATTCACCATATTCGATTCACCCAGGAACTACCAAGATGTATTTGGATTTGAAGGATATTTTCTGGTGTACCGGAATGAAGAAGGATATTGTGGAGTATGTAGCAGTTTGTGATGTATGTCAGAGAGTGAAGGAAGAGCATCAGAAGCCAGTAGGATTGCTACAGCCATTGCCGATACCCGAATGGAAGTGGGATAAGTTAGGCATGGATTTTATCACAGGATTACCCAGAACACGTTCAGGCTATGACTCGATTTGGGTTGTAGTCGATCGTTTGACAAAGGTAGCTCATTTCATCCCAGTGAAGACTACCTATACCAGTGCAAAGTTAGCAAAGATATACATGACCAAAATCGTATGTCTGCATGGAGTTCCAAGGAGCATTGTATTAGACAGAGGAACCCAGTTTACCTTAAAGTTTTGGAATCAGTTGCATGAAACTTTGGGTACCAGGCTAGAGTTCAGTACAGCTTTCCATCCGCAGCCAGATTGACAGACCGAGAGAGTCAATCAGATTTTGGAGGATATGCTGAGAGCTTGTGCGCTAGATTACGGATCTAGTTGGGACGAGAATTTGCCGTATGCAGAGTTCTCCTATAACAACAGTTATCAATCTAGTTTTAAGATGGCCCCTTTCGAAGCCTTCTATGGAAGGAGGTGCGGGGCCCCACTGTCATGGGATGAAGTTGGAGACCGCTAGTTGTTTGGACCGGATCTGATTAAGGAGTCTAAACAGAAAGTGAAATTGATTCGCGATAGGCTCAAGGTAGCCCAGTCCAGGCAAAAGAGCCATGCAGATTCTAAATGCAAGGAAACAGTTTACGAAGTCGGAGACCGAGTTTATCTTCGAGTATCTCCACTTCGAGGAGTTAAACGCTTTGTAGTTAAGGGAAAGTTAGCGCCACGTTTTGTAGGACCATACAAAGTTTTGGAGCATATGGGAGAAGTAGCCTACAAGTTGGAATTGCCCGAAGGATTGTCAGGAGTTCACGACATGTTCCGTGTTTCCCAGTTGAAGAAGTGCCACGCAGAGATGGCTGATATACTATTGAGAGATACAGTGCCGCTGGAAGCGATTCAGTTGGACATGATTTGACCTATGAAGAGAAACCAGTCAAGATTCTAGAATATGCCAGTCGAGTCACCCGCAGCAAGGTTATAAAGTTTTGCAAAGTTTAGTGGAGCCACCACATAGAGGATGAAGCCACCTGGGAGTGAGAGGAAGATTTGCTGAAGGACCACCCTCACCTATTTCCTAGCCAACCCGAATCTCGAGGGTGAGATTCATCTTAAGGGGGGTAGGTTTGTAACATCCCAAAATTTCAACTTGGAATGTTATACACTAGATCATCATTGCATATCATATTTTATTGCATTTTGGCTGATCCTAGAAAATTCTACGCAACTCAAGGACCCTCGGAGAGAGTTGGGGATTTCGTTATTTTCATATTTGAGTTTTCTCAAATTTTGGAAATAGGATCATTTGATTTTATTTACTTTATCTTCAATTATTTCTATTACAAAAATATGAGAGAGGGAATAAAATGACTTTCCCAAAATAGAGAAATATTGAGGATTTAATAAGAAAATCAAATAAGATTTTATTTTGGTTTTATTTGCTATTTTATTTGAATTTAGGAAAAATGCGCGTTTTTCAAAATTGCATTTAGGCCCCAAATAAATGTTCATCCTGTGCGCTTGATTTTAGAAGCCGAGGAAAATTTATTTTAGGATTTTTGGAGTGCGTTTAGTATTCTTTTTGTTTTTTTCCTGAGCGTAACTATTTAAAAAAACGTGAACCGACCTATCAGGCCGTGTCCGACCCGGACACTTGGCCCGGCCGGCTTTATAAGCCGGGGGAGGCCCAGCCGAGACCCCCAAACCCTAGCCGTGCCGCCCCGCCGCCTCTGCCACCGCCGCGCCGCCGCCCGCCGGAGCCACGCCGCCATCTCGCCGGAGGTAGACCTCGCCGCCGCCGGTTTTTCTCGAAAAACCGTTTGGTTTTCCGTCGGTTTTTCGTTCGGTTTTTTAGTTTCGTTTTTAAATAGATCGGTTTTTCCGGTTTATTTATTTAGCGAGCGTTCGCTCGTTTATTCGTTTTAACGAACGCGTTCATCGTTTAGACCCAGATAATGAACGTTCGTTCGTTAATCTGTTCGTCGTTTTTCTTTTTCTCGGATTAAATCCGCGATTTTTCTGATCGCGATTCCTGATCCGATTTTCGTTCTAGTATAACTTTTCGCTCGTTTATCGGAATCAGGCGATTCAAGCGCCTGGAGTTTCGTCTCGAAACCCTCTTTCCGTTTAACCAACTCAAACAAGTTTTTGCCACTGTAAAAATTGCCCTAGATCTAGAATAGTAAACGAAGCCTGTTTCTTTTGCCGTTTGTCTTTCGTTGCTTCGTTCAATTTGATTCTTTTTGCCAACCGGAGTTCTTAAGTTGAACTTTCTAGTTAGATCTCTTATTCGAGTTTTACCTGTGCATTAGTTGAGTACTTATTGTATGCTTGTTTGTTTGTCTACGATAGAATACCCGGAGTGCGCCGCATGTTACTTCGAATCGCTAGGTTTCCCGGATCATCAGCAAGGCAAGTAACACTTCGATCATACTTCCAATGACCCAGTTTTATTGCATTAGATCAATCCTCACACCATTGCATGTTTAGTATCTAATTAAATTGTGGGTTCTGGGAAGTAGTTGAGGTAGTACCTGTTACCTGTTTATTATCAAACCTTTGGGAGTTACTTCTACGTTTGCTTATTATGCCATGCTATGCTAATAGACGTGGATTGGGTGAGTGTATCCATGACAGATGTGAGATTGTTAAATTAATGGTTTATCTAAGGTGGCAACTTAAATACACATCTGGGTGGATTGAGGCACCTGGGTATTCCAGTGATTGCCTGTTTTTCTTTTGGACCGCCACCCAGGCTCAAAGGGATCATGAGATTATTTATACTAGAAACTTCCGTGTGCAGCCACAAGCTACTATGGGCTCTAGCATAGTTGATTAAGTCGTGTGAACTCTTACAGTGGTAGACTAGCAGATGTAGGGGAAAGTAGGTGTAACGGCCTACCCATCATAAGGTGCTAGCGCTTCTGAAAGACTATGTCTCGGTCATCCGTTTCTCAAACACCATGAAGTGCGAGAAATCCAACGGAGGAGATCGAGTCTTGTGGGGAAAAGTGCGCAAACCTCTGTAGAGTGTATAAACTAATCATGGTTAGTCATATCCCCGGTTATGGACATCTTGAGTATCTAGTACTTGGATTATCATGTGAATCTCATCATGTTACTCTAATTAATTT
Source organism: Triticum dicoccoides (assembly GCF_002162155.2). NCBI lineage: Eukaryota > Viridiplantae > Streptophyta > Magnoliopsida > Poales > Poaceae > Triticum > Triticum dicoccoides. The sequence continues at coordinate 304,612,604 of NC_041388.1, read as the reverse complement.
TGTTGGGTTTTGTTTAATGATGATGCTTAATTGGGATTGAGAATGCTGTCAACCATTCTCAATGTTTAACAACCACCATGATAGTTAAATAAAAATTTATTCCTTTGCAGTAGGGAAAAATTGGCTTTATGCAAAACTGTAACCATAGAGCTTTCCACCAGCCAAATATGCATATAGTATAGCCTATATCTTTTATTGCTCTCTATGTGTTACATTGCCAGCATATTCCATGTGTTGACCCGTTTCGGGCTGCAAGGTTCATATTGCAGACTTTTCAGACAATGATTAAGGTGCTTTTAGGTCGTGGTTCTATACTCAGTGATGCCGTTGGAGTTGGACTCACTTATCTTCCAAGCCTTCCGCTGTTATCGTTATTAGATGGCCTTAAGCCATATTTATTGTATTAAGTTCTCTTTTGAGACACTCGATGTAATAAGAGTGTGATTGCTACTCTGGTATAAATCCTTCAAGTACTGTGTGGTGTCAGCATTACTGATCCAGGGTTGACACCTGAGCACAGATATTGGACCGTTTGAGGTCTAGTCGCTACAAAGATCGGCACGGGGGGCCTACAGGGATGGCCAGGGCGGCGGTGGACCGGCGATGGGGAGTGTTTTCGGGGCGGGTGGGGCGGCGCACCGCCGACGGCGGGGGCGGCTGTTTGGCCGGTGGTGGCTGGCGGCTCGGGGGGTGGAGGTTGAAGATGAACTGCAGGCCCTTGATTTCGTATCCAACGGCTGCAAAATCGACTGACCAGAGATGAAAAAGTCAGTCGACTGACTTGTAGCCTCACCTCTAGTGCGTTCAGTTTCGACAGTAAAATTCAATTTTGACAGCAAAATTTAGTTTCGATAGTTAAGTTCAGTTTCGACGGTTAAATTCAGTTTTGACAGTTAAGTTCAGAGATGAGCGGCTGATTTATACATCTAGCAGTCCGTGGTTATGTATTTTACGTCATCTATTGGAGATGCTATTAGAATTCCACTCAGGTTAATGTTGTCTCTCTTGTCCTGCTTCAGCCTTGGCATCGTACAACTCACCGGAGCTGCTCCAACGACGAAACCCTCCATCACAGTGGAGCAGTACCTCGGCCTCCATCTCCAGACGCCTAAGATCTTCTTCCCCTCCTCCGACAACCAAGTCAACCGGAGCATCCTCACCGGCCAACCCAATCACGCTGAGATTGACATGGCTTGGCCAAGGAGGTTGTACACTTCTTGTGATTTGACTTAATCTCACCATGCTTCTTTGGATCTAGTGATCTTCCAATTCTTATGAACCAAACATCCAGATTGGCAGAAATCATGTGTTTTAAATTCTCTGTTTTGCATGTGCATTCCTATCCTATTCCTGTCTATTTCCTATCCCTGCATTGTTAGAATCCTCAAATTCAAACAAGCCCTTACACAATTACTTCTGTAACAGATATGTGTCAAAGAAAACCTTCTGTGGTTTGTCCTGCTCCTGCGGTGCTGTGTTCCACCCCAGCTCAGCTGCTCCATCGATGGAAGGGTTCACCACAGCCAGGATCCGCTCTCCAGACTGTCTTTCGCCGCCTCAGGTCTTCTTCCCCGTCGCCGGCAGCCACGACAACTGCAGTACCATCATCAACTGAGCAGATGACCTTGAGGACTACACGGGTCTGCAAGAGAGGTTGCACTCTTCCGTTTCTGCTTATGTTATGCATCGCTTAATATGATGACATGCTACTTTATCATCGTGTTCACCTATTAGACTCTGACTCAAGTCCAAACTTATGTTGAAACTTGAGTTTTTAAATGGTTGTGGGGTACATATTGGGGCAGCAATCGGTACTATCTGTCTACTATCTGGTTAATCTCGAGTGTCTAATATGAGTTTCATGTTGGGTGCAAACAAACATTAAAGGAGCCATCATCTGTATTTTTTAACTAAAGCTATTATCTGCCTGCTATCATTGGTTTTGGGTCTATCCACAGTTTGCTGCCTTCACTCTGGATTTGTGCATGCACTCCTTACATAATCTCACTATGTTTTATTCCTATGCATGTCAGTTATTGTACACAATGGAACTGAACATGTAGAGCAAAAGAGACGAGCCTTGTGTGGCAATAAAATTTCATGCAGACGTCGCTCCATGGTGGGCGCAAAGGCAGCCCCCCTCCACCCATTTTGGATCGTAATCAAGAGGAAGATAACTGTTCTGAGGGGGATTCAGAAGCAGAAGACCACTCCTATTTAACCCATGAGGTCTTCGCTCTAACTTGGCATGCTGATGTTGGTAATATGATGCATATGGTGCCTTGCATTGCTTACTGTATACATCAAGATGTCATCTGCTTAGTTTAGACATCCTTTGTGTCAATGCCATCTGTTTAGTTTCTTTATCGTATATTTGAATCATGCAATGTCATCTTGTTTAGCCAGGCATCATATATGTGAATTTTGCAATGCCACCCTGGTTAGCTAGTCATCTTATATGTGAATTATATCATGGCATCATTTTTTATTACGTGTTAAATATGTCAACAATTTTAGTACATTCAATTACTCTTCCTGTGCATCAGCCATTCGGCATGGTCATGGAAAAATCTGGAGTGGAAACAAGGTCTTCAGAGCAGACAATGCTATCTGACGAAGCACATGTCTTGCTGGTTACAAATAGCTCCTCGGAGGAGGATCAGAGACAGATGACCAGTCCTATCCCCCCCGAGGTGCATGCTCTAACTTGGCAGAGTTATGTTGCTCATATCGTGCGTATGGTATCTTGCATTGCTATGTCATTTGCTTAGTTTAGACATGATTTGTGTGAATGCCACCTGTTTAGTGTCTAATTACCATATATGTGAATGCAATGCCATGCATCTTTTTGCAAGACATTATATATGTGAATTATGCAATGCTATCTTGTTGCAAGGCATTATATATGTGAATTATGCAATGCCATGCTATTTAGCCAAGCGTCATATATGTGAATTATATCATGTTGTCCTTTTTTTGTATTTCTCATTGCTTTTGTCGACAATGTTTGTATATTCAACTGCGCTTCCTGTGCATCAGCCATTCAAATTGGTGATGGAGAAATCTAGAGTGAAAACAAGGTCTTCAGAGCAGACAATGCTACCTGGTGAAGCAGATATGTTGCTGGTTACAGATAGCTCTTCAGAGGAGGATTCAGAGGCAGATGACTAGTCCTATTATCCCCCCGAGGTGTATGCTCAAACTTGGCAGGGTTATATTACTCATATCATGCATATGTTGTATTGCAATGCTGTTTTTACATCATATACACGATATTGAATGCCATCTCCTTAGTTGACACATCATATATGCGATTGCCATTTGCCCACTTCCTTAGTATATAAATCATATATTTGAATTATATCATGCCATGATGTTTACATAGACAACATGTATCTGAATTATGGCATGCCAACCCATTTTCTAAAGACATGATATAGTTATATCATCTCATCCTGTTCACATAGTCATCATATTTTGAATTATGTCATTCTATCTGTGAATTATATCATGCCATCACGTTTCCATCGGTGGCATGTTTGTGATTTATGGCATGCCAACCACTTTAATAGACACATTGTATAGTTATATTATGTCATCTTGTTTACATAGTCATCATATTTTGAAGTATGTCATTCTATCCTGTTTAGTTAGCCATGATATAGTTATATCATCTCATCATGTTCACATAGTCATCATATTTTGAATTATGTCATTCTATCTGTGAATTATATCATGCCATCACGTTTCCATCGGTGGCATGTTTGTGATTTATGGCATGCCAACCACTTTAATAGACACATTGTATAGTTATATTATGTCATCTTGTTTACATAGTCATCATATTTTGAAGTATGTCATTCTATCCTGTTTAGTTAGCCATCATAAATGCGAAATTGTGTCATGCTATCCTGTTTAATTAGCCATCATATATTTGAAATTATGTCCTCCTATTCTGTTTGGTTAGACAACATAAATGTGAATTATTTCATGCCCTGTTTCTTCCCTACTATCCATTGCAACTGTCTATCTTACAATGTCTGTACATTCAATTACTTTTCTTGTTTATCAGCCATTTCAATTGGAGGGGGTGATGGCAGTATCCGTGGGAGTAAAAACACGGTCTTTAGAAAAGATCGTGCTACCTGCCGATGGAGATAGAACCACGATTGTACTTGCCCAAGAACTAGCCCCACCACACATAACCCAGACTCACGCAGATTGTACCCCTACCCAGTTGGACAGAGAACCAGCTACACCCCTTCTAACCCCAACCCCAGCAGATAGTAACCCAGTTCCCGTTGACACAACACCGTCTCCACCACAGAGCACCCAAACACGAGCAGTTAGTAAGGCAACTGCAGTGCCCAAAGCACGAGGACCACCACTCCGAACCCCAAGTCAATGCTTAAAGCAGAAGAAGAATTGTTCTCAGGTCAGGTTATGTAGCTATGGTTCATACTACTTTGCTCTTGCATCATTGTATTTACTCATACAAACTAATTTCAAATTTGAAGGATGCAATTGAAACTCCAATGGCACAATAGGTATGTTTTAAACCTGTTTCTTTAACGTGTTTGCTGTTGTAACTTGCTCTATGTTGATTTTAGTTTCAATTGAATAAACAGTTATGTTCTCATGCCATGCACATTACAAGTGTTGTTATTGATGTGTAGTTTCCCACACTTATATTCTGTCTATGATGCTTTGTCTTAAATAGATATGATTCGAACTGTATCTATCTTGATTTGGCAACATAAACTAGAATGATATAGACCATACAGTGACCATACTACATAGATATATGTTTGTTTCATGTTGTTATCCCGTCCACCTTACTACTGAACTGGTTTACCAAAATGAGTTTCATATACTACATTGTAAACATGTGATGTGTTTGTTTGTTTCTCCTTTAGAACGCGGATAAAATATTAGAGAAGAGTACCTCATTATGCAATGGTAAAGGAAGTAATGCAGACAGGTTCAAGATAGTGAGACATCCCGGTTGTTCTCCAAGAAAGCTGATAAAAAATATATTGAAGACACTAAGACAACCCCAAAGTGCTGTCGTGATGTAGTCTTCGAGTTACTGGCTACTACTGCTGGCACCAGCTATTCGAACTCGTTGCCTGAATCAGTTCGGCTTCTTGGGCCTCAACTTCAAGTTGAAAGACATCGATCAGATGTTATGCGACAGGAAGCCGAAGTACTGAGGAAGTCCCTGCAGAATTCAGATGCATACTTTCTGGTGCAACAGCAAGTGCTGAAGGATTTAAGCTCCAAACAAGAGAAAGTTAATAAGCTTGCTAAGCATCTTGCCAGCATTATGGGTACCCAGGATATTGTTTCTTGAGCTCTTCTGAAGTGGTTTCAGTTCTGGACTTGTTTTGCTACGGTGTTTATATGCCGCTTTGTTCCTTATATTTGCACTTGTGGCGAACTTTGATGCCCAGTGGATGTAATATGTGTAATAGCCATGATAGTCTAGCGTAAGTTGCTTGCTTATTTATTTCCGTTGTCTTGTTTATTTGTTTTCTTGTAGTCAGTGCAGTTCTTTTTCCGCGGTTTGCTAGTGGCCGCAATAACCTATTTTTTAAAACTAGGCCACATTAACAATGGGCTACATATTTACTGTAGTTAACATGGGCCTCCTATGGGCCGTAGAAACAATGGGCCTTCTAAGGGTCGTAGAAACAATGGGCCTTCTACGGGTCGTAGACACAATGGGCCTTCTACGGGGCATATCATCAATGGGCCTTCTACGGGCAGTATGATCGGTTGGCCAAACATGGGCCAATAACAGACCACATTATGGCCGTAAATGGGCTAGAGTTAAAATCGTCCGTTCATGGGCCGACCATAATGGGCCATCGTTAATAGGCTGTATTTGATGACGCCATGAAAATGTCCCAACGTATTAACGGGCCACAAATGGGCCGACTGTAACCACAGGCTATATTTGGCCCACAAGCAGAAAATGACAGTAACGGGCCGAAAGTAAACGAATGCTGGAAATGAGCCCAAGAATAGATGGGCCTTGAGAAGGCCGAAAGATAACATGGGCTGGAAACAGCCCAATGGAATAATGGGTCGTTAATGGGTATAAAGTGATACATTGTTCATTACGAGCCAGTTTTACCACAGGTCGTTAATGGGCTGAGGGTTACTAAGGGCCTCATATGAGCCAAAAGATGTCATGGGCCATACACGGGCCGGAAGTTAAAACGGGTTGTAATTATATTGGACGGCTCAGATGACACTACTGGGCCTAATTCGGATAGGCCGTAAATGGGCCCTGGGTTAGCGGGCTGTAAATGGGCTATATGCGAACAAGCCGTTAACATGCTTAACGTGGGCCGGCCCGCCACCCTTTGACCAAGTAAAAAGGGCTGGCCTTTTCACAGGAATGGGCCTCTGTTGGGCCGTGCCACGTGTCGACGTATCATAGGCGCTTTGGGTCCAATGAGTGGATGACATCTGTCCCAACGGTGAGCCGACACGTGTTTCCTCCAGCCAATGATGATTATACACATGGAAAATCCCCATTGGTCGGGGATGTTAATGGGTTATCGGATCCAAAACCGGACCCGATAGCTTAACGGTGTTCTGTTACGGTGGATGCCACGTGTCGGTCACCCTTGACAAAAGCACTTCTGTGACGCGCAATTTATCGTCATGGAAGTGGACACTTCCGTGATGGTAATTTTGGTAATGTCATGGAACACTTCTAAGATAGCACAGGTATGACTACCTTGATTCTGTCATAAATTTGTCATGGATGTACATGCATGATAGAAAACGTGACCTACTATGGCAAACACGTATCATCACGGAAGTGTATTTTTTTGTAGTGTATGGACTTTGGTGGACTTGCCCAATGATCGCAAGCCATTGAGAAAAAATGGATCTTCAAGAGGAAGACGGACGCTGATGGTAGTGTTACTATCTACAAAGTTTGACTTGTCGCAAAATGTTTTTGACAAGTTCAACGTGTTGAGTACGATGAGATTTTCTCACTCGTAGCGGTGCTTAAGTTTGTCCGAATCATGTTAGCAATTGCCACATTTTATGAAATCTGGCAAACGGATGTCAACTACATTCCCTAATGGATTTCTTAAATAAGAGTTGTATATGATGCAACCAGAAGGTTTTGTCGATCCTAAAGGTGCTAACAAAGTGTGCAAACTCCATGGATCCATCTATGGACTGATGTAAGCATCTCGGAATTGGAATATATGCTTTGATGAGGTGATCAAAGCATATGGTTTTATGCAGACTTATGGTGAAGCATGTATTTACAAGAAAGTGATTGGAACTCTATAGCATTTCTGATATTATATGTGGATGACATATTGTTGATTGGAAATGATATATAATTTCTAGATAGCATAAAAGGATACTTGAATAAGAATTTTTCAATGAAAGACCTCGGTGAAGCTACTTATATATGGGCATCAAGATCTATAGGGATAGATCGAGACGCTTAATAGGACTTTCACAAAGCACATATACCTTGCCAAGATTTTGAAGAAGTTCAAAATGGACTGGTCAAAGAAAGGGTTCTTGCTTGTGTTGCAAGGTGTGAATTTGAGTAAGACTCAAAACCCAACCACGGCGATAGAGAGAGAATGAAAGTCATTCCCTTTGCCTCAGCCATAGGTTCTATAAAGTATGCCATGATGTGTACCAGACCGATTGTATACCTTGCCATGAGTTTGGCAAGGGGGTACAATAGTGATCTAGGAGTAGATCACTGGACATTGGTCAAAATTATCCTTAGGTACCTAAAGAGGACTAAGGAAATGTTTCTCGGTTATGGAGGTGATAAAGAGTTCATCGTAAAGAGTTACTTCGATGCAAGCTTTGACACCGATCTGGATACGTATTGAAAGTGGGAGCAATTAGCTAGAGTATCTCCATGAAGAGCATTGTAGACATAGAAATTTGCAAAATACATATGGATCTGAATATGGCAGACCCGTTGACTAAACTTCTCTCACAAGCAAAACATGATCACACCTTAGTGCTCACTGGGTGTTAATCACATAGCGATGTGAACTAGATTATTGACTCTAGTAAACCCTTTGGGTGTTGGTCACATGGATATGTGAACTATGGGTATTAATCACATAAAGATGTCAACTATTGGTGTTAAATCACATGGCGATGTGAACTAGATTATTGACTCTAGTGCAACTGGGAGACTGAAGGAAATATGCCCTAGAGGCAATAATAAAGTTGTTATTTTGTATTTCCTTATATCATGATAAATGTTTATTATTCATGCTAGAATTGTATTAACTGGAAACTTGATACATGTGTGGATACATAGACAAAACACCGTGTCCCTAGTAAGCCTCTACTAGACTAGCTCGTTAATCAAAGGTGGTTAAGTTTCCTAACCATAGACATGTGTTGTCATTTGATGAATGGGATCACATCATTAGGAGAATGATGTGATGGAAAAGACCCATCCGTTCGCATAGCATAATGATTGTTAAGTTTTATTGCTAATGCTTTCTTCATGACTTATACATATTCCTTTAACTATGAGATTATGCAACTCCCGGATACCGGAGGAATACCTTGTGTGCTATCAGATGTCACAACGTAATTGGGTGATTATAAAGATGCTCTACAGGTATCTCCGAAGGTGTTTGCTGGGTTGGCATAGATCGAGATTATGATTTGTCACTCCGAGTATCGGAGATGTATCTCTGGGCCCTCTCGGTAATGCACATCATAATAAGCCTTGCAAGCAATGTGATTAATGAGTTAGTTGCAGGATGATGCATTATGGAACGAGTAAAGAGACTTGCCGGTAATGAGATTGAACTAGGTATGGAGATACCGACGATCGAATCTCGGGCAAGTAACATACTGACGACAAAGGGAATAACGTATGTTGTCATTACAGTACGACCGAGAGAGATCTTCATATAATATGCGGGAACCAATATGAGCATCTAGGTTTTGCTATTGGTTATTGACCGGAGAGGTGTATTGGTCATGCTACATAGTTCTCGAACTCGTAGGGTCCACACGCTTAACGTTCGATGACGATTTTGTATTATATGAGTTATGTGATTTGGTGATCGAATGTTGTTCAAAGTCCCGAATGAGATCACGGACATGAAGAGGAGTCTCAAAATGGTTGAGAGGTAAATATTCATATATTGGATGATGATATTCAGACACCGGAAGTGTTCCGGGGGTACCGGGTGCATATCGGTGTCAGGACCCCGATTCCAAGTCACATCGATCTAGCCGGTAACACCTCATATCACATTGCGGCCTCACGCATGGTATCCCCACGGGTGTCGCCTTACCATGGCCCGGGACCGTTTGCGCCTTTTGGCTCACGTATATGATAGTGTCGCTAGCATCCATATGACAGAGAACCCGGGCCGACATGGCTAGTCGTGAACCCAAAGTGGCGCAGACCTATGGAGACAGGCATACATGAATCACATTGAGCATGTCGGTCATCAGCGAGTGAATCCGGGCTGTAGCACTGGGCTAACAAGACTCAGGGGAACCCGGGCTGTAGCAGGCTAGGCAGGACTCCGGATGTCGCCGCGTGACATTTCCCCGAAGGGACAGACATAGGAACGAAGTGAAACACATGCCGGCCAGTCAAGTCTCCTGAGTAGTAGTGCTGGGCTAGCAGGACTCCGGTGAACCGGGCTGTAGCGGACTACTATGGCTCGAGGAACACTAGACTACATTTCCCCATAAGAAAGGTTGTCAAGGATAAACAACTAGATTGTCGGATCCCACCCATACCAAGCATTTCAATCATACACACAATATGCCCGATATGAGTACATACAACATGGCATCACAACAAAACTCTACAACTCAAGTACTTTATTTAAAAAGGCTCCGAGGAGCCATACATAACATATTCATACAGGTAGGGGTCACACGACCCAACACTCAAGTCATACAATCATACAAGCGCATGCGGAAGCAACTAGTCTGAGTACAGACACTAGAAAGAAAGAAGGCTTCTCAAAGCCTGTCTATCTACATAGGGCCCTCCATGGCCAGGATCACCACCTGGGTGGCTAGTCACTCGTCGACATCAAGGTCTACGTAGAACCCATCGGAGGGGCGGTGTTGTCGTCTAAAAACAGTAACTAAGCAAACATGAGTACAAAGGTACTCAGCAAGTCTTACATCAGAACCTACTATACATGCTCATTCTCAAGAAGGTGGTGGAGTTATTGCAGCAAGCCATCTTTGACTCTTGGCTAAGCTATCCTACGAGACTCCACTAGTAAAATAGTTTTCGTACACGAGTCCACTACTCACCAACACAATACTCCACCGGGGATCCTCCCTCGTAATCCTATGAGAGGGCCATCCTCGATACTCACACTTATCTTGAGTTTTTTAGTAGTATCCATTAACTTGTCTATGAATTGTATAGGCAACCAAGTAGTCCTTTACTGCAGACGCAACTCTTCGAATAGATGATGTTAACCCTGCAGGGGTGTACTCCTTCATACATGCTCTCGCCACTTACCGCCGTTTACACGACATGTACTCGGCAACCTTCAAGCGGAAGCCCAACGAGGGTGTTGGCCACAGCCTACCTAAACACTCAAGTCTCTAGTCCAGGTTTATCGCCTATCCAGGTTCCATCCGCAGGGAGTCCGGCCGAGGTTTCCACATACGGCCCTGAACGATGTGAACAGGGTCCCGAGACGCCAAACGGGCGCCCGGCATACCCGGCCACGGTGTATCTACCGCAACATAGCCCACCCCTAGGGTCAGCGCTACGCACGGCCACCAACACATAACCTACAAACACCAGAAAACTAATTGCAACTCCTGGACAGAGTACTAGGGTGATTAAGAAGCCGAGAGGGTCAATTAAGGATCCCAATGCATGGTAGTAGTTGATTCTTAAAATCACACATACAGATCTCAGTTCTTAGGGACGGCCTCAATGAAACAACCCACCATGTACTCCTACATGGCCTCTCATCGATACCTTTACCAAATCATGTTCAACACATCCCTCACATTACCGACATAATCATTTCACTCTAGCCCATCACCCAGATGAACCAGACCTGACACAACTCTAAGCATAGCAGGCATAGCAAGGTAGGAAACACATACATGGCTCAACCAACTCCTACACATGCTAGTGGGTTTCATCTAGTTACTGTGGCAATGACAGGTCATGCAGAGGATAAGGGTTCAACTACCGTAGCACACAACATTTTGAATCGTGTTGTCTTAATGCAGTAGACAAGAGCAGAAGCGAGAACATGGGTTTGTATCGGAATGATCAATGGGTTGCTTGCCTGATGGAGTGGTAGTAGGGTACTGCCCTTCAGTTGGATACTCGGAGATATCCTCGGAGGCAAAACCTACCACGAAAGACACACCGAACATAATCAGCACATGACAATATGCAACAGTATGATGCATGCTATGACATGGCAAAATGAATGTGTCTTGGCCTAATGCAAGCTAAAACAGAAAGGAATGAACCCATTTGAATCAAAGATTCAAATGTTAGTTCATTATCTTATTTTTCTTAAACATCAAAGTTATCTTGTTTTGTCATGCATGAAACCATTACCAATGGATAGATTGAATTTTTCTGATCAAAATTCATATATAAATCTTTGCATTTGGAGTTATGGTTGATTTTCTATGATTTTTAGAGTTTTGGCTATTTTCTGGAATTTCCTATTAAAGAATAAATACAGAAAAGGATTTACTGCGTCAGCCTGGCGTCAGTGTGACATCAGCGGTCAACTGAGACAGTCCAGGTCAACCCTGACCTATGGGTCCCTTCTGTCAGTGTCAACTAACTAATTAAGTTTAGTTAGTGTTAAACTAATACTAACCTAGTTTAATTAGTGGCCTAGGGCCCACACGTCAGTGAGTCAGGGAAAAGTCAAACTGGGGTCAACCCGGGTCAAACCTGCCGGCGTTTAGCCGTCGGCGAGGCCGAGACGGTGGAGAGCGTCGGAAACGCTGCTCCGGCCACGGTTCGATGCATAGGTGGGTGCTACGGATAGCTGGCGATGTGGCGCATCCAACGGTGGCGTTGGTTGGTGCTGGGGTGGCCGGAAACGACGATGGCGTCGAGCCGGGCGGCGGCCGGAGCTCGGCCGTATGTGGTTTTGCTACTTCAGCGAGCTAGCGGGGAAACTGACACACTAGCGAGGCGCTACGAGGTGCGGTGAGTGCGTTAGGCACCCGTGCCTGACCAAATGGTCACCGAAGTGACGCCGGCGACGAGTTTGGCGGTGGACGAAGCTCGGGTGAGCTCGGACTCGTCGCCAGGGGGCACGGAGAGGCACGTGGGTTAGTGCGTTGAGCTCCTGGGGGTGCGGTAGGGCCAGTGGACAGGGTGGCATGGCCATTGGGTGGCCGGAGCCTCGTCGGCGACGAGCTCCGCGGCGGCGCGTGCGGGTGAGCTACGTGCAGTCACTGCGGGGCTCGAGAGAGGGAACAGAGAGGGTGGGGAGGTAGTTGGGCTCACGGCGGTTGCGACGGAGCTGACGGTGAGGTTGGGGAAGAGCTGGAGCGAGCGGGGCGGCGAGGGGGATCTCCGGCGACCGAGGTTGAAGACGAGCTCGGTGCAGCGTCTCCGGGGCGAGTGAGCGCTCGGGGATGGGTCGGGGCGAAGCAGTGGACGACGGCGGAACTTTTTGGCACGGCGAGGCAACGAGTGGACGGCGGTGGCTGCGGGTTTCACGATGGCGCGGGCGCGGCTGCGTCGGCCATGGCATCGAGGGAGCAAGGGAGAGAGGCAGGGGGGAATGGGCGTGTCTAGGGGCTTCGGTGCGCGACGTGGAGGCGTTCGCGGCGTCGAGGCAGTGGCCAGGTGAAGCAGGGAAGCAGGGAGGTGGCGTGGCGAGCTCCTGTACTCACCGTCGAGCACCTGCTCGCCTCGCTGGCTAGGCGAAGCAGCTGCGTGGAGCGGCTGCTGGGCCGGGCCAGCTAGGTGGGCTACGCCACGTAAGTTCCTTTCTCTCTCTTTTTCTGTTTTTTTATTTATTCTATTATTTCTGTAACTTCAGGGCTTTATTAAAAATGTCAGGGCATTTCCAACAATCATAAAATTAATCATGGCTACTGCTTAGAATATATCCAACAACAAACATTTTAGTTTATGATTATTTGAGCATTTAAAATATTTTATAGCATTTAAATGCCCAAATGCAAATACTATAAGAATTAATCCAATGACCTTAAGATGTCCTAGAAAAATGTGCACCATTTTTGTCAAAGGTTTTAACCCAAAACAAAAAGGGTGGGCTTTTTAGAAGGGCATTTCAGGTTCATTGAAAAAGTTTTTAGTAAACCCTAGTTGTTCTAGGGGGGGTGCTAGTGGTTCTGTCATCCCCATTTCAGTTTTCTGGTAATTTAAACATGATGCAAAATGTTCAACCAATCCTAATGCATGACTAACACAGGGATGTGACAATCGGGTTACTGGAAGGGGTTTTGGGCATCCCCGGCAACTACATGGGCCTTAATGGGCCAAGAGGGGGACAGACCAGCCCCTAAGGGGCTGGTGCGCCCCTCCCATATGGGTTGGCCGAATTGGAGTTGAAAAGGGGAAGGAGGAAAGGAAAAGGAGAATAGTATTCCCCTTCCCCCTCTTCCCTTCCTACTCCGAATAGGAATAGGAAAGGGGGGAGACTGAATTGGGAGGACCCCAAGTAGGATTCCTCCTACTCGGGGCGCCCCCTTGTCTGCCTCTCCTCCCCTCCAACCTATATATATGAAGGGGGCACCGCTAGAACACACAACAAACATTGTTAGCCGTGTGCGGTGCCCCCTCCACAATTTACGCCTCCGGTCATATTCACTATTGGGGAACGTAGTAATTTCAAAAAAATCCTACGCACACGCAAGATCATGGTGATGCATAGCAACAAGAAGGGAGAGTGTTGTCCATGTACCCTCGTAGACCGTTAAGCGAAAGCGTTATAACAGCGTGGTTGATGTAGTCGTACATCTTCACGATCGACCGATCCTCAGCACCGAACGTATGGCACCTCCGCGTTCAACACACGTTCAGCTCGGTGACGTCTCGCGAACTCATGATCCAGTAGAGCTCGGGGAGAGTTTCGTCAGCACGACGGCGTGGTGACGATGTTGATGAAGCTACCGATGCGGGGCTTCACCTAAGCACCGCTACGATATAACTGAGGTGGATTATGATGGAGGGGGCACCGCACACGGCTAACAGATCAACAGATCAATTGTTGTGTCTATGGGGTGCCCCTGCCCCCATATATAAATGAGCTAGGGGGAGGCAGACGACCAAGGAGGAGGGCGCACCAAGGGGGAGTCCTACTCCCACTGGGAGTAGGACTCCCTCTTTTCCTAGTTGGAGTAGGAGAGGAGAAGGAAGGGAGAGAGGAAGAGAAGGAAAGGGGGCGCCGCCCCCCTCCTTGTCCAATTCGGACTAGAGGGGAGGGGGTGCGCGGCTGACATTGGCCGCCCCTCATCTTCTCCCACTAAGGCCCATTAGGACCAATAAACTCCCCGGGTGGTTCCGGTAACCCCCCGGTACTCCGGTAAATGTCTGAAACCTCCCAGGACCCTTTCGGTGTCCGAAAATAGTCATCCAATATATTGGTCTTTACGTCTCGACCATTTCGAGACTCCTCGTCATGTCTGTGATCGCATCCGGAACTCCGAACTACCTTCGGTACATCAAAACATAAAAACTCATAATACCGATCGTCACAGAGCTTTAAGCGTGCGGACCCTACGGGTTCGAGAACTATGTAGACATGACCGAGACATGTCTCCGGTCAATAACCAATAGCAGAACCTGGATGCTCATATTGGTTCCTACATATTCTACGAAGATCTTTATCGGTCAAACCGCATAACAACATACGTTGTTCCCTTTGTCATCGGTATGTTACTTGCCCGAGATTCGATCGTCGATATCTCAATACCTAGTTCACTCTCGTTACCGGCAAGTCTCTTTACTCGTCCCGTAATGCAACATCCTGCAACTAACTCATTAGTCACATTGCTTGCAAGGCTTATAGTGATGTGCATTACCGAGAGGGCCGAGAGATACCTCTCCCACAATCGGAGTGACAAATCCTATTCTTGATCTATGCCGACTCCACGAACACCATTGGAGACACCTGTAGAGCACCTTTATAATCACCCGGTTACATTGTGACATTTGGTAGCAAACAAAGTGTTCCTCCGGTATTCGGGAGTTGCACAATCTCATAGTCATAGGAACATGTATAAGTCTTGAAGAAAGCAATAGTAGTAAACTAAAACGATTAAGTGCTAAGCTAACAAAATGGGTCAAGTCAATCACATCATTATCCTAATGATGTGATCTCGTTGATCAAATGACAATTCATGTCTATGGCTAGGAAACTCAACCATCTTTGATCAATGAGCTAGTCAAGTAGAGGCATACTAGTGACACTATGTTTGTCTATGTATTCACACATGTATTATGTTTCCGGTTAATACAATTCTAGCATGAATAATAAACATTTATCATGATATGAGGAAAGAAATAATAGCTTTATTATTGCCTCTAGGGCATATTTCCTTCAGTCTCCCACTTGCACTAGAGTCAATAATCTAGATTACACAATAATGATTCTAACACCCATGGAGTTTTGGTGCTGGTCATGTTTTGCTCGTGAGAGAGGCTTAGTCAACGGGCCTGCAACATTCAGATATGTATGTATCTTGCAAATCTCTATGTCTCCCACCTGGACTTGATCCCGGATGGAATTGAAGCGTCTCTTGATGTGCTTGGTTCTCGTGAAATCTGGATTCCTTTGCCAAGGCAATTGCACCAGTATTGTCAGAAAAGATTTTCATTGGACCCGATGCACTAGGTATGACACCTAGATCGGATATGAACTCCTTCATCCAAACTCCTTCATTTGCTGCTTCCAAAGCAGCTATGTACTCCGCTTCACATGTAGATCCCGCCACGACGCTTTGTTTAGAACTGCTCCAACTGACAGCTCCACCATTCAATATAAATATGTATCCGGTTTGTGATTTAGAATCGTCCGGATTAGTGTCAAAGCTTGCACTGATGTAACCATTTACGACGAGCTCTGTGTCACCTCCATAAACGAGAAACATATCCTTAGTCCTTTTCAGGTATTTCAGGATGTTCTTGGCCGCTATCCAGTGATCCACTCCTGGATTACTTTGGTACCTCCCTGCTAAACTAAAAGCAAGGCACACATCAGGTCTGGTACACAGCATTGCATACATGATAGAGCCTATGGCTGAAGCATAGGGAAGACTTTTCATTTTCTCTCTATCTTCTGTAGTGGTCGGGCATTGAGTCTTACTCAACTTCACACCTTGTAACACAGGCAAGAACCCTTTCTTAGCTTGATCCATTTTGAACTTCTTCAAAACTTTATCAAGGTATGTGCTTTGTGAAAGTCCAATTAAGCGTCTTGATCTATCTCTATAGATCTTGATGCCCAATATATAAGCAGCTTCTCCGAGGTCTTTCATTGAAAAACTCTTATTCAAGTATCCTTTTATGCTATCCAGAAATTCTATATCATTTCCAATCAACAATATGTCATCCACATATAATATTAGAAATGCTACAGAGCTCCCACTCACTTTCTTGTAAATACAGGCTTCTCCAAAAGTCTGTATAAAACCATATGCTTTGATCACACTATCAAAATGTTTATTCCAACTCCGAGAGGCTTGCACCAATCCATAAATGGATCGCTGGAGCTTGCACACTTTGTTAGTACCCTTTGGATCAGTAAAACCTTCAGGTTGCATCATATACAACTCTTCTTCCAGAAATCCATTCAGGAATGCAGTCTTTACATCCATTTGCCAAATTATATAATCATAAAATGTGGCAATTGCTAACATGATTTGGACGGACTTAAGCATCGCTACGGGTGAGAAGGTTTCATCGTAGTCAACTCCTTGAACTTGTCGAAAACCTTTTGCAACAAGTCGAGATTTCTAGACAGTAACGTTACCGTCAGCGTCAGTCTTCTTCTTGAAGATCCATTTATTCTCGATGGCTAGCCGATCATTGGGCAAGTCAACCAAAATCCACACTTTGTTCTTATACATGGATCCCATCTCAGATTACATGGCTTCTAGCCATTTTGCGGAATCTGGGCTCATCATCACTTCCTCATAGTTCGTAGGCTCGTCATGGTCAAGTAACATGACCTCCAGAACAGGATTACCGTACCACTCTGGTGCGGATCTTACTCTGGTTGACCTACAAGGTTCAGTAGTAACTTAATCTAAAGTTTCATGATCATCATTATTAGCTTCCTCACTAATTGGTGTGGGTGTCACAAGAACCAGTTTCTGTGATGAACTACTCTCCAATAAGGGAGCAGGTACAGTTACCTCATCAAGTTCTACTTTCCTCCCAGTCACTTCTTTCGAGAGAAACCCCTTATCTACAAAGGATCCATTCTTAGCAACAAATGTCTTGCCTTCGGATATGTGATAGAAGGTGTACCCAATAGTCTCCTTTAGGTATCCTATGAAGACACATTTCTCCGATTTGGGTTCGAGCTTATCAGGTTGAAGCTTTTTCACATAAGCACCGCAGCCCCAAACTTTAAGAAACGACAACTTTGGTTTCTTGCTAAACCACAGTTCATAAGGTGCCGTCTCAACGGATTTTGATGGTGCCCTATTTAACGTGAATGCAGCCGTCTCTAAAGCATAACCCCAAAACGATAGCGGTAAATCAGTGAGAGACATCATAGATCGCACCATATCTAGTAAAGTACGATTATGACGTTCGGACACACCATTACGCTATGGTGTTCCGGGTGGCGTGAGTTGCGAAACTATTCCACATTGTTTCAAATGTAGACCAAACTCGTAACTTAAATATTCTGCTCCACGATCAGATCGTAGAAACTTTATTTTCTTGTTATGATGATTTTTCCACTTCACTCTGAAATTCTTTGAACTTTTCAAATGTTTCAGACTTATGTTTCATTAAGTAGATATACCCATATCTGCTCAAATCATCTGTGAAGATGAGAAAATAACGATACCCACCGCGAGCACTCAATATTCATCGGACCACATACATCAGTATGTATGATTTCCAACAAGTCTGTTGCTCGCTCCATTGTTCCGGAGAACGGCGTTTTAGTCATCTTGCCCATGAGGCATGGTTCGCAAGTACCAAGTGATTCATAATCAAGTGATTCCAGAAGTCCATCAGTATGGAGTTTCTTCATGCGCTTTACACCAATATGACCCAAACAGCAGTGCCACAAATAAGTTGCACTATCATTATCAACTCTACATCTTTTGGCTTCAACATTATGAATATGTGTATCACTACTATCGAGATTCAATACAAATAGACCACTCTTCAAGGGTGCATGACCATAAAAGATATTACTCATATAAATAGAACAACCATTATTCTCATATTTAAATGAATAACCGTCTCGCATCAAACAAGATCCAGATATAATGTTCATGCTTAACACTTGCACCAAATAACAATTATTTAGGTCTAAAACTAATCCCGAAGGTAGATGTAGAGGTAGCGTGCCAACGGCGATCACATCGACTTTGGAACCATTTCCCACGCGCATTGTCACCTCATCCTTAGCCAGTCTTCACTTAATCCGTAGTCCCTATTTCGAGTTGCAAATATTAGAAATAGAACCAGTATCAAATACCCAGGTGCTACTGCGAGCTCTAGTAAGGTACACATCAATAACATGTATATCACATATACCTTTGTTCACCTTGCCATCCTTCTTATCCGCCAAATACTTGGGGCAGTTCCGCTTCCAGTGACCAGTCCCTTTGCAGTAGAATCACTCAGTCTCAGGCTTAGGTCCAGACTTGGGTTTCTTCTCTTCAGCAGCAACTTGTTTGCCGTTCTTCTTGAAGTTCCCTTTCTTATTTCCTTTACCATTTTTCTTGAAACTGGTGGTCTTGTTGACCATCAACACTTGATGCTCTTTGTTGATTTCTACCTCCACAACCTTTAGCATTGCGAAGAGCTCGGGAATCGTCTTATCCGTCCCTTGCATATTATAGTTCATCACGAAGCTCTTGTAGCTTGCTGGCAGTGATTGAAGAACTCTGTTAATGACACTATCAACCGGAAGATTAACTCCCAGTTGAGTCAAGTGATTATGGTACCCAGACATTCTGAGTATATGTTTACTCACAGAACTATTCTCCTCCATCTTGCAGCTGTAGAACTTATTGGAGACTTCATATCTCTCAATCCGGGCATTTGCTTGAAATATTGACTTCAACTCCTGGAACATCTCATATGCTCCATGACGTTCAAAACATCGTTGAAGTCCCGGTTCTAAGCCATAAAACATGGCACACTGAACTATCGAGTAGTCATCAGCTTTGCTCTGCCAGACGTTCATAACATTTGGCGTTGCTCCTGCAGCGGGTTTGGCACCCAGCGGTGCTTCCAGGACGTAATTCTTCTGTGAAGAAATGAGGATAATCCTCAAGTTACGGACCCAGTCCGTGTAATTGCTACCATCATCTTTCAACTTTGCTTTCTCAAGGAACGCATTAAAATTCAACGGAACAACAGCACGTGCCATCTATCTACAATAACATAGACAAGCAAAAATACTATCAGGTACTAAGTTCATGATAAATTTAAGTTCAATCAATCATATTACTTAAGAACTCCCACTTAGATAGACATCCCTCTAATCATCTAAGTGATCACGTGATCCATATCAACTAAACCATAACCGATCATCACATGAAATGGAGTAGTTTTCAATGGTGAACATCACTATGTTGATCATATCTACTATATGATTCACGCTCGACCTTTTGGTCTCAGTGTTCCGAGGACATATCTGCATATGCTAGGCTCGTCAAGTTTAACCTGAGTATTCTGCGTGTGCAAAACTATCTTACACCCGCTGTAGATGAACGTTGAGCGTATCACACCCGATCATCACGTGGTGCCTCGGCACGACGAACTTTGGCAACGGTGCATACTCAGGGAGAACACTTTTATCTTGAAATTTAGTGAGAGATCATCTTATAATGCTACCGTCAAACAAAGCAGAATAAGATGCATAAAGGATAAACATAACATGCAATCAATATAAGTGATATGATATGGCCATCATCACCTTGTGCCTTTGATCTCCATCTCCAAAGCACCGTCATGATCACCATCGTCACCTGCACGACACCTTGATCTCCATCGTAGCATCATTGTCGTCTTGCCAACTATTGCTTCTACGACTATCGCTACCGCTTAGTGATAAAGTAAAGCAATTGCATGGCGATTGCATTGCATACAATAAAAGCGACAACCATATGGCTCCTGCCGGTTGCCGATAACTCCGTTACAAAACATGATCATCTCATACAATAAATATAGCATCATGTCTTGACCATATCACATCACAACATGCCCTGCAAAAACAAGTTAGACGCCCTGTACTTTGTTGTTGCAAATTTTACGTGGCTGCTATGGGCTGAGCAAGAACCGTTCTTACCTACGCATCAAAACCACAACAATAGTTCGTCAAGTTAGTGTTGTTTTAGCCTTCTCAAGGACCGGTTGTAGCCACACTCGGTTCAACTAAAGTTGGAGAAACTAACACCCCCAGCCACCTGTGTGCAAAGCACGTCGGTAGACCCAGTCCCGCGTAAGCGTACGCGTAATGTCGGTCCGAGACGCTTCATCCAACAATACCGCCGAACCAAAGTATGACATGCTGGTAAGCAGTATGACTTGTATCGCCCACAACTCACTTGTGTTCTACTCGTGCATATAATATCTACGCATAAACCCGGCTCGGATGCCACTGTTGGGCAATGTAGTAATTTCAAAAAAATCCTACGCACACGCAAGATCATGGTGATGCATAGCAACGAGAGGGGAGTGTGTCGTCCATGTACCATCGTAGACCGTTAAGCGGAAGCGTTATAACAACGCGGTTGATGTAGTCGTACGTCTTCACGATCGGTCGATCCTCAGCACCGAACATACGGCACCTCCGCGTTCAGCACACGTTCAGCTCGGTGACGTCCCGCGAACTCACGATCCAGTAGAGCTCGGGGAAGAGTTTCGTCAGCACGACAGCGTGGTGACGATGTCGATGAAGCTACCAATGCAGGGCTTCACCTAAGCACCGCTATGATATAACCAAGGTGGATTATGGTGGAGGGGGCACCGCACACGGCTAAGAGATCAACAGATCAATTGTTGTGTCTATGGGGTGCCCCCTGCCTCCATATATAAAGGATCTAGGAGGGAGGCGGCCGACCAAGGAGGAGGGCGCGCCAAGGGGGGAGTCCTACTCCCACCGGGAGTAGGACTCCCTCTTTTCCTAGTTGGAGTAGGAGAGGAGAAGGAAGGGAGAGAGGAAGAGAAGGAAAGGGGGGTGCCGCCCCCCTCCTTGTCCAATTCAGACTAGAGGGGGAGGGGCTCGCAGCTGCCCTTGGCCGCCCCTCCTCTTCTCCCACTAAGGCCCATTAGGCCCAATAAACTCCCCGGGGGGTTCCGGTAACCCCCCGGTACTCCGGTAAATGTCTGAAACCTCCCGGAACCCTTCCGGTGTCCGAACATAGTCGTCCAATATATCGATCTTTATGTCTCAACCATTTCGTGACTCCTCGTCGTGTCCGTGTCATATCTGAGACTCCGAACTACCTTCGATACATCAAAACACAAAAACTCACAATACCGATCGTCACAGAGCTTTAAGCGTGCAGACCCTATGGGTTCGAGAACTATGTAGACATGACCGAGATATGTCTCCGGTCAATAACCAATAGCGGAACCTAGATGCTCATATTGGTTCCTACATATTCTACGAAGATCTTTATCGGTCAAACCGCATAACAACATACGTTGTTCCCTTTGTCATCGGTATGTTACTTGCCTGAGATTCAATCGTAGATATCTCAATACCTAGTTCAATCTCGTTACCGGCAAGTCTCTTTACTCATTCCGTAATGCAACATCCCGCAACTAACTCATTAGTCACATTGCTTGCAAGGCTTATAGTGATGTGCATTACCGTGAGGGCTGAGAGATACCTCTCCGAAAATCAGAGTGACAAATCCTATTCTTGATCTATGCCAACTCCACGAACACCTTTGGAGACACCTATAGAGCACCTTTATAATCACCCAGTTATGTTGTGACGTTTGGTAGCACACAAAGTGTTCCTCCGATATTCAGGAGTTGCACAATCTCATAGTCATAGGATCATGTATAAGTCATGAAGAAAATAATATCAGTAAACTAAAATGATCAAGTGCTAAGCTAACGAAATGGGTCAAGTCAATCACATCATTCTCCTAATGATGTGACCCCGTTGATCAAATGACAATTCATGTCTATGGCTAGGAAACTCAACCATCTTTGATCAATGAGCTAGTCAAGTAGAGGCATACTGGTGACACTATGTTTGTCTATGTATTCACATATGTATTATGTTTTCGGTTAATACAATTCTAGTATGAATAATAAACATTTATCATGACACGAGGAAAAAAATAATAACTTTATTATTGCCTCTAGGGCATATTTCCTTCATTCACGTAGTGCTTAGGTGAAGCCCTGCGTGGATCACTTCACCATCACCATCACCACACCGTCGTGCTGACGGAACTCTCCCTCGACAATTTGCTAGATCAAGAGTTCGAGGGATGTCATCGAGCTGAACGTGTGCAGAACTCGAAGGCGTCGTACATTTGGTACTTGATCGGTCGGTGTAACATCCCAAATTTTCAATTTGGAATGTTATACATAGATCATTCATGCATATCATATTTTACTGCATTTCGTTTCACGATCCTCGAAATCCTAAGCAACTCAAGGACCCTCGGAGAGAGTTGGGGATTTCCCTATTTTCATATTTGGGTTTTACCAAATATCGAAACGAGGATTTTTTTGGTTTTAATTATTTTTCTTTCCGAAAATATTTCATGTTAAAATATATGGAGGAGATAATATGACTTCTCCAAAATAAATGAGATATTGGAGGGAAAATATTAAAATCAAATATTTGGTTTTTATTTGGAGTTTATTGCTATTTTATTTGAATTAGAAAAATTGCATGTTTTTCAAAGTTGCATTTTAGGGCCAACAAAATGTTCATCCTGTTCTAAATATTTTATTTAGACGACGAAAATTTGTTTTGGCATTTTTAGATTTTTATTTTATTTTTTAGAATTTTTTTAGTTCGGCGGAATTATTTAAAAAAAAAGTTCTAGCGCCCGACTGGGCCGAAGCCCAGCCGAGCCGGCCCAAGCCGCCCGCGCCTCGTCTCCGCTCGGGAGACCGAGAGCGCCGCCGCCGCCGCGAAGCGGAGTCCGGCCAGGACTCCCGCGCCGCCTTGTCCCTTCCCCAAGTCGCCGCCCTCGCCCCCCTCCTTATAAGCCGTGTCTCGCCCCCCCCCTTGGA
>NC_041388.1:304582396-304588688 GCF_002162155.2 Triticum dicoccoides | reverse complement strand
GTCGCCCCGCCCCACTCGCCGGACCTCGCCAAAGGTATATCGCCGTTTGTTTTTTTTTATAAAATTTGATTCGGTTTTTGTTAGAAAACCCTAGTTTTTTTTGGATAGCTCGGTTCGCTGATTCCCCCCGGTTTAGTTACTTTGCGGACGTTCGTCCGTACCTTCGTTTTAACGAACAGATTTCACTCGTTAGCCGCAGATAATGAACGCTCGTTTGTTAGCCTGTTCATCAGTTTTCTTTTTCTCGGATTTTCCACGATTATTTTCAATCACGATTTCTGATCCGATTTTCGTTTTAGTTTATGTTTTCGCTCGTTTGTCGGAATCAGGCGATTCAAGCACCTAGATCTTCGTCTCGAAACCCTCTTTCCGTTTAACCAACTTGAACAAGTTTTTGCTACTGTAAAATTTGACCTTAGTCCAGATTAGTAAACGGATCTTGTTTCTTTCACAGTTTGAGTTTCGTTGCTCCGTTTGATTTGATTCTTTTCGCAAACCGGAGTTCTTAAGTTGAACTTTCTGGTTAGATCTTCTTATTTGAGATTTACCCATGTTTTCTTTGCTTGATTGCTTATGTATGCTATTGTTTGTTTGCGATAGAACACCTGTAGTGCGAAGCGTGCTACTACGAATCCCTAGGTTTTGCGGATCATCAGCAAGGCAAGTAACACTTTGATCATACCCCTTTACCACCCAGTTTTTATGCATTAGTTGCAATCCTTAAACATTGCATGATTAGGATGTGATTAACATGTGGGTTGGGAAGTAGTTGATGAGGCAGAACCTATTGCCCTGTTATATTCAAACCCTTGGGAGTTGCTTCTACGAATTGCTTATATTGTTATGCTATGCTCGTAGACGTGGTTTGGGTGAGTGAAATCCATGACAGATGTGAGGTTGTTAATTAATGGTTCAACTTAAGGTGGCAACTTGAATACACGTCTGGGTGGATTGTTTATTGGGCACATGGAGAATCCAGTGTTGTCCTAGGATATCCCGGAGTACCCGTGTGATAACCCTATGGTCCGCCACCCAGGCTCAAAGGGATCTGAGATATTTTCATGCTAGAAACTTCTGTATGCAGTCACAAGCTGGCTCTAGCATAGTTGAGTAAGTTGCATGAAACTCCCGAAGAGGTGGATCAGCAGGTAGAGGGATATAGGTTGGTATGGTCTGCCCGGAGTAAGGGGTTAATGCTTCTGAAAGACTGTGTCTCAGTCATCCGTTTCTCAAACACCATGTAGTGTGAGAAATCCAACGGAGGAGATCGGGTCTTATGGGGAAAAGTGCGCAGACCTCTGCAGAATGTATAAACTAATTATGGTTAGCCGTGTCCCCGGTTATGGACATCTTGAGTATGTAGTACTTGGAGTATCATAAGTATCTCAT
Source organism: Triticum dicoccoides (assembly GCF_002162155.2). NCBI lineage: Eukaryota > Viridiplantae > Streptophyta > Magnoliopsida > Poales > Poaceae > Triticum > Triticum dicoccoides. The sequence continues at coordinate 304,587,299 of NC_041388.1, read as the reverse complement.
CACTCTAAACTAATATTGTTGGGTTATTAATTACTTTAATTGGGATTGAGTTGGAGGAACCTTCTCAATGATGTTTCAACTACCATGATAGTTAAATAAAATCTATTCCTTTGTTGCAGGGAAAAATTGACTTTTCGCAAAACTGTAATCATAGAGCTTTCCACCAGGCAAATATGCATGTAGCGATAGTATTATTCTGTGCTTGCTCTACTGTGTTACTTTGCCAGCATATTCCATGTGCTAACCTGTTTTCGGGCTGCAACGTATTATGTTGTAGACTTTTCAGACGAGGAGTAAGGTTCGTTAGGTCGTTGCCGTGCAGCTCAGCTATGTCGTTGGAATTGATGGACTCACTTTATCTTCCAAGCCTTCCGATGTTATCGTATTAGATGGCCTTAAGCCATATTTTTTGTAATAAGTTCTCTTTTGAGACATTCGATGTAATAAGTGTGTGATTGCTACACTGTTATAAATCCTCGAGTACTGTGTGTGTCAACATTACCGATCCAGGGATGACACTGAAGCACAGAGACTTGACCGTTTGAGGTCGGGTCGCTGCAGTCGGAACGAAAAGAAGTTCGACTACATCAACCGCGTTGTCAAACGCTTCCGCTTTCGGCCTACGAGGGTACGTGGACACGCTCTCCCCCTCTCATTGCTATGCATATCCTAGATAGATCTTCCGTGAGCGTAGGATTTTTTTTAAAATTGCATACTACGTTCCCCAACAGATGCGTGTCCATGATGTATGAGCTTTATTTGCCTAGTGTATGTAATTTGCTGTTTGTGTACGCTTTATTATCACTGGTGCCGACTATAATGCTTAGTGGGTATAATCGGCTGTAATTTTTTATTGTATGGTGTAGGATTATTCTATATTTCTATGCCTTAGTCTTTTTATTGTATAGTGTATGTTTTTTAGAGGCGATAGTATAGAGTAGGATAAATCTTTGAATATGCTTTATCATTGAAACGGGGGCCAACACGCCCAAATATTTTCTACACGCCATACGAATGAACACGCATGTGTAGTCAAAGCGGGCCTTAATTAGGCTAGTCAAATTAATAGTTAGTGGATCGCAAATGATGTGGCCCACCATAACAACGGCTCTTAGCAGGCCGTCAACAAGCCAAAAGCTCGATAGGGCCGTATGAATGGAAATGGCCCGCGGGCCTCTAGCAGGCCGAAATAAAATGTCAATTTTTTCTCAGCTCTTTTACTTTACGGGCCAGTAAGAAGGTGAAAGTGTTATGGGCCAGAGGAGGCCCAATTTGTAAACTAGGCTTTTAACGGGCCGAAAGTCGCGTCGGGCTGAAATTTTGCCCTGCGGAACATGGGCCCTAATGGACCCAAAATTAGGTTGCACAATCAAAGGCCCAATTATTGTGCGGGCCGTTAACAAGCTGAAAGACAAAAACAGCCTAGGATTTGGCCCGACAGGCCTAAAGTCACAACTGGTTAGAAGTTGGCCCAACTGTAGAATGGGCCAAGAAAAGGCCGAAAGATGTTCCGGGCCGTTAACGGGCTGTAACTGACGATGGCTAACAGGCCGAAAGAAGCTCGGGCCATAATTGGGCTCAAGACGTAGTAGGCCGTTAATGAGCTGAAACTGATGATGGGCTGGAAACTGACAAATCTAGAGTGAACCTTTGGTGGGCCGATTATGTGTAACTTGTATGGGCCATGCTTGTGAATGGATCTGACTCAAGTAGGCCGCTAATGGGCTGGCCCGCTTACTTTGATAGGCCCGGCCTTTTAATCTGAATGGGCCACTATTGGGCCGAGACACGTGTCGACGTATCATAGGCATGTCTCGTCCATTTGCCGAATGACAACTGTTCAAACGTCGGGCTGTCATGTGGATCTGCCGGTGAATGAGAATTTTACACGTGGAAAATCCCCATTGGCCTGGGCTATTAACGGGTTATCTGATCCAAATCGGAACCTGATAGCTTAACAACGACCCGTTACGATGGATGCCACATGTCGGTTACCCTTAACGAAAGCATTCTATGACGCGCGATTTATCGGCATGGAAGTGGATACTTCCGTGATGATAATTTTGGTAATGTCATGAAACACTTCTACGACAACACATGCATGACTATCTTGATTCTATTATAAAATCGTCATGGATGTACATGCATAACACAAGATGTGACATACTATGACAAATACGTATCATCACGGATGTGTCTTTTTTTGTAGTGAATGCTTCACTCGATACAAAAATATTTTGATCATACGATCGAAAATTATGGTTCCATCCCATTCTCACAATAAAAAGATGCTTCCATAGATAAAGAATAATGCTTCCATGCCACCTTAGTATGTTGGGCTGCTCAGAAATGTAGCTTCAGTAATAATTATTTTCTTGTATTTGTTTTTTATGAAAGCAAATCCCAACTTACCAGAAAAAGCAGAAAACAAATAGCTCCTAAAAAATATCCTAAATATTAATAATAATTCCAATCACATGGCAGAGAACCATTCTGATGCATCTGTTACATACTAGGAAGCAATCAAGGAAGTAAAGGGCCAGAGTTAGTGAAGGCGATAGACGTATTTAGCGGAAGTTGTTACAAGAAGCAATTAATTGACTAACCAAGCTAACAAATCATGTGTGGGTCATATTGGCAGATAGGACGACTACTATACTTCCCCGGGCTAGTCCGATGGGAGATAAGGGATCCGTAGTCTGTTAATTCCGTCGCGCACGTACAAACCGTTATTTTTTCTATCAATTCCCAATCCTCACATCAAGTATTAGGGGTCCCCTAGGAAGAGATCTTGGGTAGTTGGACCTCTTAATTCCCACCCTTCCCTCCTCAATTCCCATATCCCTGAGCCAATCAAAGGGTTTTAATTTTCATGTACCTTAAACTCTCATTTCCAATCTTTAACCCCCCAACCAAACACGTTGAAAGAGAAATCATTATACAAATCTAAATGTGCCATTTGAGGCCAAACTGCATATATTTTTACCTTTACAATTACTTATCTTTTTGAGAACACTGGTTGTACTACCAAGCTAATCACAAACAAATCAAAAAACAACATTAGTTAGCACTGCTACTCTTTACTTCTACCAATCCTTGCAGTCAACATGCATACACCTTTAATTTCTCCACGACAACATACAACCATCATCATGCCGCATAAACCACCTCTTCTTTCATGGGGTTTTATAACACTAGCTGCATAAATTGGAATGAGAAAAATAGATGCAGAAAAAGGAACTACATTGCACATGCTTGCACCTCATCTACTCGCGAGAATATATAGAATTGGAGCAAACAAATAAGTGCACACAAGAGATAAAACATCAATGGAGATTCCTAATGTCTTGACTAATATGTTGTCCTCCAGCTTGAGAAGTACCTACAAGGAAGGGTCAACATACAAAATCACGAGCCGCTCCAATTTATGACGCACACAACTTCATCTTCAACTTGTTAATGATACGTGAACCTCAACGTACCATGTGGTACTGTTGGAGACCATGATGACGTGGTGCACCTGTGACTCGCCAACGTTCTATCATGCGCAACGCCTCCTGGAACGCCTTTGACATCGCATGACAGAAGGTAGGAACACGTTAAGAGCAACCGAGGCAAAACAACGAACAAGTGGCGCCCCTCTTGTAAATATGTAACATTAATATCTTTTGTTATTAAATACAATAGGAGCCTCTCCTGTCGTTTCCTCCTAAAAAATAAAAGAATGTCGCAATTGAATGGTGGTACCACACAATCCAACTTTTCCCGTCAGCGAACTTCTTAATCTACCTGGTCCTACTCTTATTCAAAAGGTTGTGCAATCAGGACCGGTTACTCCTACAATTTTGCCGTCGAGACACGATGGTCTCCGGTTAATGATGTTAGGTCAGTTGAAGGGTAAGGTCGCATGCCGGCGGGATGGTGGCGGCGACAACACACAATAGGGAGGGTGGCAATGGCACCATGGTAGGGCGAAGGTGGTGGCATGCTGGGTGGGAGGGTCTCGATGATCGCGTGGGGGCAGGAGCGTGGCGGCTTCTGCATGCAAGCGAGAGTTGTTGACCTAGCCAGCTCATGGGATCGGGAGGAGAAAAGAAACGGAAGGAGGTAGGAGATATTTTTCATACAAGAGGGTATCGGTCTGCCAAAACAAATCAATGGTGGGAGAGAGATTGCGCCATGGGAGGGGAGGAAAACCGGCTGTGTGTGTGTGTGTGGGGAGGGGGGCGTATGAACCTACAAATCCCAACTTTTTCATCTTAGTAAAATAAATAAATAAATCATTCCACCAGTTTCAGCGAGGCGAGTGCAGAAAAGGTCGTTCCACCACCCGGCCCAGCCCAATCCCGTGTGGTGCCTTTACCTCGTTCTCCGGCTCTCCGTCCCATTCCATCCACCGCGTCCAGACACAATCTTACCGGCGACGCCTCGCGACCTCCTCAGCTCCTCACCCCCTTCGCCGCCGCTGCCACCGCGGGGACCCGCTCTGATCCCGTCAGGTGAGATCCCTCGCCCCCATCTGCTCCGCCCCTTCTTCTCCCCGTCGTTAGATCTGCGGTCTGAGCCGGGTCGGCTCGCCCCCGTCGCCCTGGCCCGGCGCATCCGCTCCACTGTCCCGGTCCGGGTGTCGGAAATTAGAATCTGTACGGCGGCCTTCCGGCGTCGATCAAGCTTTTCCTTGTGTATCCGTGGTTCCTCCGCCCAGATCTGCGCCATTTCTGTGGGGTTGCGCTGATCTCGCCCAGATTGGGACGGATCTGGGCAGTCTGTCTGGGTAATTTGGATGTGGGATGATTTTTTTAGACAAGCAGGATGTGGGATGGTTGGGAGAGCTGATACGTTTGTGGCTTGTTGCTTGGATCGTTGTTTTGCCCTAGCTATGCGTCGTGGTTGTACCGCACTC